>NW_028186443.1:528535-558494 GCF_003343005.1 Rhea americana
TTTTTTGATTTTGTAACACAAATTATGTAATGAAGCAGAGAAAAGGCTTTTGAACAAATATGTTAATGAGATGGCAGCTAAAGGAGAGGATTATAGAGTTGCCAATTACAAATCAAAATTTTAATGTGATTTTGTTTTGGTTTTGCTTTTGTAGTCATTAGCCTGCACAGTATTTGAATGTGCTTTAGGGCTTCATGCAATCTATATGGGAAATACCAATTCTAGGGCAAGAAAGCTTGATCACACGCTGACTGAGAAAACCCCACAGACTCAAAATTCATAATGAGGGCTTTCATGTAGAAAGTTGTAGTGCACCAGGACTGTACTGAAAGAATGCTCGTTCAGAGTTTCAAAAGCTTTTCTTGGAAAAATATCAGATGCTCCACTGGGAACTTAGTCGAAGGATACTCCTAAAGCGACACAGTAGACCAGCAGCAGCTGTGAAAGTACTGACTGGAGGGAAAACAGCAGGTAACAAAACAATGTTGTTCACTGAATGCCAGTAATAACTCTTTCTATTTACATCCCATGTAAACCTTCCAGTGCATAACATACTGTACAAGACTCTTTTAGGCATCTTTTCAAGTCAAGCATCACACAGAGGTAAGTTCTGAACTTCAAAAGGCTGAGTAGAAGAATGGTCTTTTTCCACTAAATCCTAGCGCGTCTCAGGATCAGTTGTTTGGTTTTTGTTTCTCATTGTCAAGTATCAGAGTACTTATAGTCTGTCATTAACAAAATTTTGTTAAAATTTTGTATCTCTGGGTGCTGCATGAAGTCTGCAACACTGTAATAACTTAAAGAATGTGAGAAGGATTTTTGTCTTGATGGGAGATTGCAGTTATCTAGGTCAAACAGATTGCTTTTACACAGGCAAACAAGTTTGTAATTGTGTGGTTGGCCAGCATTTGAATTAGAGGTGGAAAATATTTATGTTTGTAACTAAATTAATCAACTGCTACCTGTAAAGCCACTGAACATTCCTATCCAGAGATAACAGCAGCAACTGGGGTTGTTGGCTTGTAGTGGATGAGATGCATCAAAAAAGAAAGCAATTTTGTGGGAATGAGATGCATCCAGAAAAACAATTTTGTGGGAACGAGACAGACTCTACTAAAATCTTTCTGATTTTTCCACCTAGCCTGACAATCCTGGAATTCCTGCTTACCCAAGGGACTTCTAGTCCCTGTCCACTAACTCAGACAATACATGTCAGCATTTGTTAACTAGTCTCTGGTAGTGTCCTACTTCTGAGTGCTTGTATTGTATGGGAATGTCATTTATTCTGGTATCTCTTGTACAAGAGGGAAGATCGCAAGGCTCCGTGTGTGGCTTCAGAGCTCTGCTAAACTCATCTACAAACTTGCTGCCTCTGAAAGGAGCAGCCGTGACCATCTCACCCATCACTATTCCTACCTCAGGCATAACTGGCCCAGCCTCCTCTACTGGCTTTGGTGCTCGCTGGACACTTCATTGCACCTATTCAGCTCACTAACTCAGCCAAAAACATTCTGCTTCCTTCATGAGTGAGTTTTCTACCAGTTCAGTCAGTTGAGGGAGGACTCCAGTAACCACCAGAGCCAGTGGCTGGGAAGCTACAAGATATCCAGGGCAAGTTCGCGGGCATGGTACCTCCCCTGGTGAGTAGCAGCAAGCTGCTAGGTGGGCTCAGCTCTGGTGCTGCATCACACCCTTTGGAAACCTGAATTCTTCTCCCATCTCTGCTGCATTTTATGCGATCTTGAGAAAAGACTGTCGGCACACCCTCAGGCTCTAGTGTAACGATCTATGGAATGGGAACAGAAGTCGTAAGTTATTTCTGAAACTCACTGGTTACTGTTCCTGAAATGCTTGTGTTTATTAGGGTGGAAAACAGTACACACAGCAGCAAATGGGAGCTGGAGGGCTGGTAACTGGTGAAAGGGTTTGAGATACAAGAGACTTGACTCAGCTCCCAGTTCCACTCCATGTCACTGCCCCGTGCCTAAGTCTCCTCATAACACAAAGATTTGACATTCTTTGTAATGCAATTTGAAAATTACTACCGAGAAGAACTCTGTAAGAGCAAGATACTATTCAGCAACAGGGTATCAGAATTTAGCCCAAAGGCTGCCACAAGTTTCAGCTTCCAAATGGTGTCTGCAACCAAAAGCCGTTTTCAGCTCCTGCCTTTAAAGCAGTAGTTAAAGGCTGTGAAACCACCTATCTCAGTCTTGTAAATACTGCTCTGGTCTCTGCTATATTCAGAGCAGTACTGACTAGAGAGAAGGATTTTTCTCTTGAAGGCCTGCAGTTAGTGTTCAATTACCGTGAGCTGAATTTCAGGCTGTGGGAGATTTTTGTTTTAATGCTCTTTTTGAACCCTCTAAAACTTCTCCTGCTGAAGGCTTTGTAAGCATGATGGTCTCTGCAGCTTCCTTTTGCCTGCCTGTCAGACTAGTTCCGGAAAGCAAGCGACCAAAGCTTTGTCCTCCTTTCAGCCCCTTGGCACACCAATGAGGAAGTTCATGGGCAAGTTACGTGAAAAAGTTGCTGTTTCTGTGGTACACTCTGATCCAGGCAGCACCAAATGTATCTGAGCTGTATGCACAGATTTGAGGGGGACAGAGAACTGCTGAAAGACTTGCCAAATCGAACACAGTCCTCTGTAGAGGAGGGTGTGCTGGAGCATGCTGAAACCTTCGAGAGCAGTGCCCAGCCTCAGCCTGCATTGTTACTGGTCTCCTCCCCCATTTCATCCAGTCTTGCTCTCCCCTTCCTCTACCTCAACTATGCTCTGCACAACTTTTCCGCCTCCTCTTCTGAATGTAGACATCATCTTTCTCATTCTCACCTAATACTCTTTTTTCCACCTATGTGGTTGCCCTGCACGACAAAGAAGAGGGCACTTCAGGATCTTTCACACTGATTTCCTAGTATGCACTCGCTTGCTCTTTTTGTGAAGCCTTTTTTTGGTTTGTTCCGTATCACAGAATGTACTTCAGATGGCACAGTGAAGGCAAGCTTCAAATAGGCTCTGCACAATAAAGAAGTATTGATTCCCTTGTCTGCGTTTGACAAAGAGGGAAACTGAGATATGGACTAGCTAACTGACTTGCCACATGATTGTTTATTTACTGCACTGCATCTCTTTAACAAGACAGCAGATCACATTTGCACTAGTCTCTTAGATAAAGTTAGCCTTAGTACCTCCTTTAGAGTTAACTCTTTGCATTTTCTGATTCAAGAGTTTGTAGTGAGTTTTTATTGTTGTTGTTCAATAGGGAGCATTTCTTCATTGGAGATTGGCCACAGGAATGCAAGTTTTGGCTGGTTCCCCACTTTCTGCTAGGCTCTACACGGGCGTGAGGTTTCTTCAGTGTTGGTAAGTTACCCAGAGGGACTGCTGTTAAAGGGTTGAAGATTTGGAATCTGTACAGATCCGGTTGGCTACTATATTTCTGAGTGGACATTCATTGCTTTTACAAACAGAACAGCTACACTGAAGTATCTTGTTTTGAACTGTCGCTCAAGTCCCTCTGGTCAGGAGAGGACAAATAGTGAAAGCTGTAGTCAGAGCTCCCTCATTACTTAGTGGGGGATCTGCAATTCTTTATTTCTGCAAGTAACCCCTTGGTAAGACCTTATTCAGAGTTTGCAGGATCAAATTGTCAAGATGATTCCTGCCTCCATCAGTTTCAGGGGGCTGCTGACAAAAGCAAGGCACAAAATGTCAAACAATTCTTTGTCCTTGATCCAGCTTTCAGTCCCTCCCTCGGTGCCACGAGCTGTCCCTTTCTGCCCTTCTGATCAGGCTTGCTGCCCCTTCAGTCGCCCCACCACATCTGATTGTGTGGCTGTGCTATAGACCAAATCACTGAAATTTTGAGCTGGATTAAAGATAACCTTTGAGTTAACTTTTTTGGGTTATCTTTAACCCAGATTATGGACACAGAAGCCCTCACAAAATAACAGGCCGTGAAGCACAGCCATGCGTACCTGCCCAGACCGTCCTTGTGGGGAGAACCCCACTGTGGTTTTAACTCTCCAGCTCCCTGGAGTAGCACCTTCCCTCCTCACCACTGCCTCAATGAGTGCAAGATCCTCCCTTGACAGGAGGACAACCATAGTCCAAGCGTGGCAGGAGCCTTGTGGCAGCCCACTAGTCCCCCCAGCGAATATGCAGCATGAGGATCTGCCGGTAGTAGCAGCTTCTCATAAGCACTGACAACGGGGAGGACTATCTCAAAACACCCCGGCGACTGGAGCTGTAGAGGGGGGCAGAGGGGCTCGTGCTGGCCCCGAGGGGCCGCACCTGCGGGGCAGAGGGCGGCCCGGTGTCCCCGAGGGCCGGGCCGGGGCCGGGCGGGCCCTCGAGGGCCGGGCGGGCCGCGTCGCCCCCGCCGCCCCGTACTTAAGGCGGCGGCGGCGGCGCCCTGACCGCGTGTCCCGCAGAGGATGGCCCCGACGTGCCTGCGGTGCCTGCTGCGCTACCGCGCCGCCATGCTCCTGCTGCTGCCGCCGCTGCTGCTGCTGCCGCTGCCGCTCGCCGTGCCCACCTCGGTAAGTGCCCGGCGCCCCCCGCCCGCCCCGTCCGGGGAGCTGCCCCGGCGCCCGCCCCGAGGCCCAGCTCCGGGGAAGCTGCCCCGGCGCCCCTCGCCCGCCCCGTCTGGGGAGCTGCCCCGGAGCCCCTCGCCTGCCTCGACCCGCCCAGGTGCCCTGGGACGGGAGCGGGCAGGGTCTGGCACGGTGCATTGGCCGTGGGGCATCGGTACCCCCACATGGTGCCCCCCCCCGCGGTGCCCCCGACGACTGCTTCGTGACCCCTCGCTGCCTTCGCAGCAGAGCRTGAAACCTCACTTGGCAGTATTACAGCCCAAGAGAGTCAATTCCAATAATACTAATGCTAAAACCAAACTTTCTTCTGAAGGACCTGTGGTGTTCAGCGTGTTTTAAAGTAGCAAAAAGCCTCGTGCCTGTGTGCAAACAGCGTTGCTACTCCTTCGAATTTCCATGGTGGAATAATGTCACCCTGCCTTTCGGCTGAACGCAGGTGCTTCACAGAAAGATTGATTTCTCACTGTTAGGAACTGCTGTGATCGGTACTAGGAAAGCTTTCCCTGAAGCTTTCCCTGAATCTGGGAAATCCCCAGATTCTCCTGAAGAATAAGCTTCTCTTCAGTTTTCCAATATTTGTGGGAATATTGTGTCACCACTCTAATCTGGGAAATTACTGTATTTCACAATGGGAGCGTAACGTTTCCATCAGCAACCACTTTTTCTGCTCACAGGGAGAGGGCAGATCACTGTGTTTCCTAAGAACTATCCAGAGATGCCAAAGAAACACTCTGTGACTGTCTGGCTGTCTCTCTTTATATAAAATCACAGTTATACATATATTTTTAATCATAGAATTTTGGTTGTTTGAATTGGCTGCAGTTGTTGTAGTTAATTTATAAGCATAGTTGTATTTTTGAACTTTATGGAAATTATTTATTCTCCGCTTTACCAAACAAGTATTTCTTTTGTGTTCTGTTTTATTCAAAAATAGTGTTCTCTTTTAGGCACTTAGAATTGTTTTGTCTTTCCTAGTGGCAACAGATGAACCATCATCAGTTCTAGCATTTAATTACTGTTGTACAGTTTAAAATTGTATCATAAGCTCATCTCACATTTATTATGGGAAGAAACATATAAATTCTGTCAGATATCTTCTAGTCTATGAAGAAATATTCCTTTCAAAACATGTCCTGTAATTAATTTCCTCTAAACCTGAAAAGAAATCATATTACTTACCATATTTTCTATTTCCTTAAAAAGCTTCTCAACAAAAGAAAGGAAGACAACACTCCTCTTTATAAATGTCACCTTAGAGCAGCTTAAATGTCACTTTACCACTATTTATTGTTGCAATAAAGTCTCATTTGCTGCATTAGAGTAAGATCCTATAAACACATACTCTAAATATGAGCAAGTTGTGAAATAAAGTACACTTGGACTTAAGCTCTAAAACTCTGTTTACTCTTAGTTGATGAATGCTTGCTTCTCCTAACAATTTTAAAAGTATAAGCCAAGGAGGGCTAGGTAACAGAAATAGCTGATCAACTTGTGTTGAATAAGGGAATTCCCTTATTCAATAAGCGCAATGTCGTTTGGGAAAGTAATTTAATACTAAAATGTGCTTAGCCATGAAGAAAAGGTAAGAGAGTTCCCCAAGAGCTTCAGATGTCTGACCAGATTCACCACAAGGACTCATGAATTTCAGACAGTCTAATCATCCACATGGGTGAATTTAGTCATCCATTTTAAAATAAATACTCAAAAGAGAAATGCCCAAATCCATAAATGCTATTAAAAGTTCTTAGCTCCTAGGACTCTGCTGCTTACACCAGCTGTCAAGGGGCAGCTTAAAACTCAACGGTGTACTTACCTGCCTGTGGAAGATGTGTTTCCTTCACACCCAGCATTCCATATGGGTGCATTAGAACAACCAGTGAGGCCAAACAGATCTTTTTAAGCATGTGATTTCATAACAAGACTTAGAATGTAACAGTTTAAATCCTCATGTCCTTACTGCCTATTTCTGCGTACCCTGTTAAGCTGCAGACAACAGAAAGTTTGGTCACTTTATAAGAGATAGGAGTGTGTTTCTTACGTTTAAGAACAGTCTATGCTTAAATGTGTCTTCCATTGTATTGCAGGAAGCCAAATGTGCATATATCATCATCATCATGGCTGTGTACTGGTGCACTGAAGTTATCCCGCTGGCTGTTACTTCCCTCATGCCTGTTGTATTTTTCCCTCTACTTGGAGTTCAGGACTCTAAAACTGTAAGGATTAATTCAGATCCAGTACAGGGTAGCTATTGCTCTGATCCCCCAGCTAATGTGCAGCAAATAAGTTTAATAGTGAAGTCTTCCACTTCTATGGCACTGTTCTTGAAAGTATTAAGCAGTATTCAGCATTCATGTGTGTGAATATGCTGAACTAAATGATCTTTTGCCAGAAAGTAAAGGATGTGGGGCTTGGGGTGATGGCGGAGAAAGTCCATCTCTTAAGTGTGGATCCTGCTGACGAACATCCCTCTAATGCCAGCAGCTTGTGGAGTTACTCTTGATGCAGTAGGAGAGGTCTGATGCTGAAGCTTGTGTGTTAATACCTATCTTACGAGATGTGTGCAGATGTGTCCTATGGGAGATTTCAAAATGCGTGAGACAAACTTCCTCTGAAAGGGTAGACAGCGTGCTGCCAGCAAGCCCACTGTCCCCTCTAAAGCTCCTTCTACTAAAAGATGCCTGGCTGGGAGTGCCAGTGGCAGGGTAGCGCTCTAGTCCAAGGGAGGGAAGCTGTACTTAGGTACTGTATCCCAGGCTTACGACTGGCCAAGAAGGCAATAAGGAAGGGTATGAGTGCTAAGGGTGCTGAGAAATCTGTTTTGGAGCTTAGCATCCCTGATACCTACGCAATACTTTGAACCCCTAATAATCTTTTAGAAAACTGCTGTCACTTTGTACTTTATTAACTCCTAGTGATTCCAAAAAGAATGTGTATGCTGTAGTAAATCTTTGTACTAGCCAGTTCAACACCTAAACAAAGAATCAAGAGTTTGGGAAATTGGAAGTAGCTCTGAGGCTCCTGCTGCTGATGCTGGTATGGGGCCTGGTGTGGTGAATGGCTTTAGGAGTGTAGAAGGCAACATGTGCTGGTGAGGCCACCAAGAGGCTACGTTGAGGCCCCTGACCTACCTTTTCTGTGTTTCAGGTGTGCTTGCAGTACCTAAAGGAAACAAATATGCTTTTCATTGGGGGGCTGATCGTCGCAATTTCTGTTGAACAGTGGAATCTCCACAAAAGGATTGCGCTGAAGGTCCTGCTGATGCTTGGGGTGAAACCTGCACTGTAAGAGCATTACATGACCTCTTTCTATCCTGCACCAACTCAGCTGAGGCCCAGGGAGAGTGTGCAATGGTTGGCACAAAAAGGAAGCTCCAATAACTTTTTTTGTTGCCCTTACACAAAGTTACCAGGGATGAAATCTGTCTGCAGGAACAGTTTATTGTCTTGTAGCCAAGAACAACATTACAGGAGAACACTTGTGAGTAAAGCATGGCCAGGTGTTAGCTCTGCCCTAAGTTCAGGAGCATTTCCACAGATTCAATATGAACTGGTTCAAGCTTGGAGTTTCTCAGTTGTCTTGAACGGATTTAAAATATTTTTATATTAATTTCAGCCCCTAACTGTAGTCTCCTACATTTTCCACTGAGTTCATGGTTTGATCCCTAGATGAGAGTGTTCAGATGGAATTCAGTTTTCTAAACACAAGCATTCACTTCTGATTCAAATAGCTAGTCTGTGCAGTCATCAAAAAGGGACAGGTGTTTCCAGAGATGAGGTTTATCTCACCTGAAGCCTGRTATCTAAATAGGGCGGATGATTCATGCTCAAAAAGTGCCCATCAACTGCAAAGCAGTACGTAGAATCAAGGTACCTGTGTTGTTCGTGTCTGAAGTCAGCTGAGATAAATCCTACCAGTGCTCTCTGTTTCAGGCAGAATCTCTGTAAAACTATGTTAACTGCACTATTGTTACCCAGCTGACCTATTACTGAATGTGCTGGCTCTCACTGTTTAGGTGAATGCCCTCAATCAAGGCCCCAAGCCATCAGTGATGCAGGGTCCTCCTCACCATCTCTGTGAATGGAGATACAGTCAGCACCTGGGGAATGATTAAGTGGTGCCAGCTCTGTGACTAGAGTTCTGTCTAGCAAAGATGGTGGTGGTGAAGAGCATCCAGTATCCATAGGATACTGCATTTAGAGACAAAAGCCAAATTTGCAAGATCCTAGTGTCATTTTCTATCTTAATGATAATCATCAGAGAAATAGTGTTGTTTTGTGGTTTATTCTTACAGAGCTACCATTTTATTTTATTTTAATCTGGCTAAAATCTAGGTGCTTGCCATTGGGCATTAATCACGTGCAGACCAAGGAATCAAATGCCTTTCTGGGATTCCTTCAGTAAAGGCAGCAGAGCTGTCCTGGGGGGAGTCTTCTCCTGCTTCGCATTGCTGGAGGCTACACACATCCCTGTCTGGGCTCTGCTTTTCTAGGCCATAAAGCCTAGCTGGGTGTTTTTTTCTCCTTTCTCCTCTGCCTATTTCTTTCTTTTCAGCCTCATGCTGGGATTCATGGGAGTCACTGCTTTCCTCTCCATGTGGATAAGTAACACAGCCACCACTGCTATGATGGTTCCCATTGTCCAGGCTGTCTTGGATCAAATGGACAACACAGATCAGGATCAGACAGAAGAAGCAAGTGGGCAAACTAATGCAGTGATTGAGCTGGAGGAAAAGGACACATCTGATCCCACTTCAGTGCAGGGTAAGGGACAGCTAAGGAGACCTTTCCCAAGGAGAGAGAATGGTAATTTGAATGAAAACCCTGAAATGCATCACATTTAGGTTTTCCAAAATGGCTTCCAATTTTGGTGGCTGTCATTTTGTTGTGCTTAGTTCTAGATCCAACACAGATTATTATGTTCTTTCCCGCAAGCTAAGCTCATCCCCTCACAATTTCCTTGCAATTAACTCCCTGCTTAGGGGTGTGAAAAGCATATCCTGTGAGAAACACCCCCCAGCGCCTCGCTTTCTGAATCTTGTGATTATTGGTGGGGATTGAGCTCCTAAATCATGTAAGAATGTTTGAAAACCTTTGTGCAATCTCCATCTATTTTGTTCCTGATGTAATAAATATTCCTGTATTGACCAGATTGTTTGTGAAGATGCAGGGAAGAAGGAGAAATACTTCAAAAGCTATGTATAAGAGAGGATCCAGTGTAATTTGGCCGAAAGCTTTCTCTTCTCTTGGTAGATAAACTAATCTTTGGAAAACTTTAAAATATGATCTTACGCTTATGCTTGACACCTGTCTGTGCTCTGACTCTGCAGTAAGTTTCACTTGTCTTGAACCACACACACACATTTGTTCCCTCTGATCTTGCTGGTTTGCTGTGCTGGCACAGAGGGCTGTGTTGTATCACTGATAAACAGAGCTATGGTGCTTTTTTTCTTTCAGAGGAGGAAGGATTGTCCTGGGAATTTTCAAGGAGATGTGATTTCACTGAACTAGCAAGTTAATCAGCCATGATTCCCTGTGTGACTGCGCAAGAATGAGTGCAAATGCTGGCAGTGCATACTATGTCCCATAATTCAAGCCTGGGACATACCATTCCCCTCTTGTGGCTCACATGTCCATTGAAGACAAGTGTGGGAGAATGGCGCTCGTGTGTGGCCAGATACTGCCCTATTATGAGGCTGTCACAACTGCCATATGCATTTGGTCCTTGAAGCATAGTTTAGATATGACCTTGATCTTCTCTGAATTCATTTCTGACCTCACTTGTGGAAGCAGAATGCACTATGATTATGGGAAGCTCAGGCATCATACTTATGTGAGATGTGTGAGTCTACAAAGATGCAAGTTGGTCACAGAGTGCTCTGTAAGGTTGCTAGCTTCTAGCTTCTGAACAGTTGTATTGAAAATAAGTTCTTGTTTTTGGAAATGCTCTTTTTAGTGATGATTCTTGACTCCCCAAAACAGACTTCTACTGTCAGACCAATAATAATAATTTTGTTGGATTTCTGTCCACTTAGAAGTAACTGCTTGGCTTTGCTGACTAGTTTATCCCTAATTTATAGTAAAGGTAACCTGTGTGTGTAAAAAAATGCTCTTTAGCATTGTTGAGTTAGTTGTAATTGCCAGAACTGAATTGTCCTGCACAGTTAGTCCAGTCAGATTGTTAACCTCAGAGAACAATGGACATAGCAGCAAAATTCATATTTGATGTAAACAGGCATACCATACCGACTTTAACAGTTATGTCAGACAATTTTTTTCTGTTTGTTTGTTTGTTTTTTCTGCCATCTCTACAGTTGTTAAAGCTAGTTGGATTCTTACTCTGGTATTGAAAGAGTTCCGGTAACTGCAAAATCTGCACAATGTTAAGCTGCTCTGTGAAACAGGAAATTGCTGCTGCTGGGGAGCTGTGGCACAGTATCCTTGAGTCATGTAGACCAAGGCCATCAATCTTGCACTAGCACTTTAATGTTTAGACAATCTCTGTTTTCAGCTCCTCATGAATATGATCTAAAGCATGTAGGGATATTATTTTGGGTTTTTTTGTTTGGTTTGGTTTGGTTTGGAGAGGTTTTTTATTAATTAAAATAAATGACAGACAAACCAGAAACACTGAGCCTGTAAGATCTTGTCTTGAACTCTCTGCTTCCCTTGYTTTTCCTAAGACAAATTTTTTGTGTGTGTGTTCGTATAGTCATAAGCAATGGACAAGTCCCTGATGATTCCACATCTCCTGAGGAAAAGGAAAGGAGGAAACGTATATGCAAGGGAATGACACTTTGCGTATGCTATGCTGCCAGCATTGGAGGAACTGCAACGCTCACTGGAACAGGGCCAAATTTGGTGTTGAAAGGCCAAATGAATCAGTAAGTTGTTCTTGCTTTTTCTCCTGCTTACACTATCTCACTGTTTCTCAGACCAACAGACTAAAGTCTTAGTTGACAGCTTCAGTTGCAAACTCTAAGCAATAACCAGCTGATGAAGTGAGAGTGAGGAATGTGTATGAAGTGATGGGCCTCATTTTTCTGTTGCAGCCTTTCTTAGGCAGCTAGGTGCTGGTATTATAGGTCTCCTGAGGAGCTTGGAAATACTTGCTAGTAATCTGCAGAGAGCTGGTTGATCATGAGGTATCTTCTGCCTCATCTTTCCCAATTAAAATGCAGCACATCAGCAGAGGAACTGCAGTGAGGAGCATGAGAAGAATGTATGATTAACTTTTCTCATAAGCACACCAGAGAGAGCTAAAAATAACATGGAAACTCCTGTAACGTTATTCCTCCATGCTGTGGCTGTGGAAATTGCATGGATCCTGTTGTAAATGAAAGTAGGTATGCACAAAATACTCTCTTGCTAAGATGAGCTTGAGAATTGAATTAAATGCAATCATCTCTGCAGTAGAAATTCTACAGACTCCACACCAATCCCTCAACATTGCTTTCTTCTGGGGGACTCGAGTCTCAGCAGCCATATTGGTTTTAACCAAATGGTTAACCAATTTTAACCATTGGTTTTAACACCTAGCTCGCCAAAATGGAACTTTTAAGACCCAGCTGAAAAATTGCTAGTGATATTTTTCCTCCAGATTTTATTGGATGTAGGGAGGAATTAAAAGCTGCTGCTGCTAAAACCCTGCTACTTTGGCTTAAAAGAATGAAGCCAGCTTTGGCTCCTGTTGAAGTTAGCAGTAGTGCAGTTATTAATTTCAGGAGGAGAAAATTCTTGCCCTTCTTTGAGGGTTACAAATAGGGAGGAGGAAAACAACATACTGTCAGAGAAAAAATGAGTAGATGTGTTGGAAGTAAGAGGTACCTAGAAGGTGTAGGAGATCTTTCAGCAGTGTTTGCCTAACCAAGACCTAAAATACCAACAATGAGCTGCTATATGCATCAGAGTAAAATGCAATGAAAATTAACTGAGGATGATTTAAGATGTGCTCTGAAATCCAGGGCAGTCTTCCTATTGACTTCAGTAGGCTATGGATGTTGTCTGTGATTATTTGTAATGATTGTCCTAGATTACCTAATTCTCACTAGCACATGTTAAAGAGAGGGTAGATTCCTAAACATTTTGACGGTAGAGAAAGCATTGTTCTGTTCTTTCCAGGTTGTTCCCCAACAATAACGATGTCGTGAATTTTGCTTCCTGGTTTGGGTTTGCATTCCCAAACATGCTTCTGATGTTGACACTAGCTTGGCTTTGGCTACAGTGCTCTTTCATGGGCCTCAAGTAAGTATGAACTACATGATATTGGGTAGATCAGCTCAATGAGAACAAGTTTCTGGATAAAACAAACCCAGTGACAAGTTATTCACATTATTCATTTTACGGCAGACAGCAGTTCCATTTCACAGCAATTTTTGAGGTTTGGAAACCTGTTTTCATTCAGGAGGCTGTTACACTAAGACAAAATGTTTAGGTATTCTTAATTTTCAGACAGAATCACTTTTTTTTTTTTTTTCAACTCTGTGCATGAGATCTTTGACCTGAAGAGGGGGCTGAGGAAAACTAGCACATCTGTTTTGCAGCCGTTGATTCAAAACTTGACTTTTTCATCCCAAATTACTCCAAATTTGATAGAGACTTACATACATTCACAGATCCCATCCTTTTGTGAGAACTGCATATCCCCATGAAATACTGTGATGCTGTGTTCATTTCTCTGTTCCTGACCTCTGCTCTGGTTGGTGTCTGCGCCCAGGAGGAACAACTTCAGAGTGGCAAGCCTGTTAAATCCCTCTAATATCTAAATACTTACAGTATTTTCTCCTTCCATTTTCTTAAAGCTTTAAAAAAAGCTGGGGCTGCGGGACAGAGAAAACTGCTAAAGAAAAAGCTGCATACAGCATGCTGAAGGCAGAAATGAAGAAATTAGGCCCAATCTCTTATGCTGAATTCAATATCATCGCGATATTTGTTTTGCTGGTTCTGTTGTGGTTTAGCAGACACCCAGGCTTTGTAACAGGCTGGGCCATGAGACTCTTCCCAAGAGGAGATAAGTAAGTTTTTTTTGTTGTTTTTTTTTTTTATCTTGTACCATCTTAGCAATGAACACATTCCCTCTCTCTTACACTCCCCTTTGACTTATAGGGCCATTTATCCCAAACTTTTCTGAATTCATATGTTTGCTGGGCATGTTCCTACCTCTCACGTGTGAGATCAGCCAATGATCCTTGACAGTTCATGCTATAATGAAGCCTAGAGACTGAGACATGGTGCAAGCTGAACCTTCAAAAGGAAGAGAAAATTCTGCAATGCTAGTCTCAGTCACACTGATGTACTCATGAACATTTGATTTGTATGATCTCTAATCAGTTGTGGTGTCACTAAACATTTGGTAGTACCATCTCTAAAAAATATAGTATATAGAGAACCTACTGGAAAATTAGTTCAGTGATTTGAATGTCTTCTTTACCTAACATCTGTGCCCTGTTAAGAACATAACAGGTGTAATAGGAAAATCATTCAGGCTCTTTCTTTCCGCATCATTGTTTGGGCTATAACCTTTGAATCTTTGGCTTCCCCACAGAGAAGGAAGGCATCATGACCTCTGTCTTTGGTTATTAATGTGTATTATAGCTGGTTTCATTTATTACTGGCTTGTGTAGTGGCAGGTCTGAGAGACCTCAGTCATGAACTAATGACCCATTGTGCTAAGTGCTGTACAAACCCCAAGCTGGATGACATAGAACAGTGCTTGCAGTGCTGGAAGGCAGCCATCTTCTAAGGAGAAAGGGGTCCTGTTTTCTAACCTACCTCCTTTTTTCTTCTTTAGGTTTGTCAGTGATGCCACTGTTGCTGTTTTTATTGCCCTGCTACTGTTTATCCTTCCTGCCAGTAAACCCAAATTCATGAAATGGAATCGAAGCAGTTCTGACCCTGAGGAGACTGAAGAAGGTATTTGAAAGGGAACTGTGAAACAGTTGCCAGGCTCTAGCTAATGGTATTGGCAGAAACACGTGCTGGAATTGCATGCCTCTTCCCTCATCCCTCATTTCTTGGTCAGGGCTGGCACACGGTCCCCACTCACCACCACTACCCTGAGATGTATGAGTCTCTCAATACCATGCCCCTGTCCTCTCTCTAGTGTCTTGTAGCACAGGAGCCAAAGTCTATTCATTCCCCCAACAAGTGTTCTCCTTTTCACTTCTTGCTTCAGATTTGACAAAGCCATTTTTATCAGCCCCGCTGCTAGAGTGGAACGCAGTTCAGAGGAAGATGCCCTGGAGTATTGTGCTGCTGCTGGGAGGAGGCTTCGCTTTGGCTGATGCAAGCACAGTATGTTCTGACACACATGGGTCTCTGACTCAAAGGCAGACTTCCCTCATTTGTTATATTGTCCCATATTACTGGGCATGCATCCAAATTCAGACCCAGTAAAGATCTAAAACTGTTTGTGCCTACTTCTCAGGAATTTGTATTCTATGACCAAATTTCTTCACTGTGTCTGAGCTCTTGGAGTCTACCAAGTAGTTTGGGTCTTTATTGGCTGAACAAACCAGAAGAGCAGCCTTTCTTATTTGTGTTATTGCCCGGGTCCCAGCTTGGTCTAGGAAAATAGAAGTATAGATAACACACATGAAAATTTCAGAACCATTTGAGGTACATTTAATGGATATAAATCTTCAAATTTAAACCAATACAGAAGTAGTTAGGAAGAAATGCCTGGTAGGTAGATATTTTCCATAATTTTTTACAATGGGGTTTCTTGAATCTTTTGTCAGTGGCTGCTGTTGGACAATGTACTGCATTCTGTAAGCCCATAGTTTGATCCAATGTTCATGAATTCACAGAAAAAGGCAGCTGAGTTCCTGAAACAGGAAAGAATCTTGAGGCCAACCATGTTGTTTCCTTCATCACTGCTATGTTGGGCCTAAATCAAAGTTTTAGGTTTCAACAGTGCCAGACTTTTGGAAAAATTCCTATTGAAGTCTAAATTTTGTCTAGTAAGTTTTTAAAATTGTAGGATAAATGAAAGCTCTGGAGTGCACCATTTATCAGTGTTCAGATCTGGAGGCCACAGCCTGTGGTCCTGTCCATTCGGTCTCAATAGCAGAAGGCTTTTTAAGCTATTTGAGTCGATTTCTGTTAAAAATAGAGCACTCATACAAAGTCAGGATCTTCAGAAACCTTAGAAACTTATACTGGGAATCTGGTGAAATGTTCATTAAGTATTTGCAGTAGTCTCAGCAATAATGTCATGTTTCTGTTTAGCAAAAAACATAACTTTTGTTTTTTTTTTTTTTTTTACACTTTTTACACTTTGTAATCAAAGTGTGAGCAAGTATTTGAGTTCCAGGAAAATCAGGAAAGTGGGACTGAGTATCGTGTTAGTTGGCAAGGAATTTCCTTTAGTGTTTAGGAAAGATCATTTTACTTTCATGAATGTTGTTTCTTCAATTTGTGCGTGATCTAGCTGTGCCTTTCACATATCTGATTTCAGGCATCCTTTAGGATTATTTACCAGGAATGTTAAACACAGTGAGAGTTCTCTGTTCCTAAGCCAAGGGTTCTAAGCCTCACTGAAACACACTTTTTGTTCTTGTCAGGACTCTGGGCTCTCAGCTTGGCTGGGTCGGCAGATGACTCCACTAGAATCTGTCCCACCGTGGGCCATTGCTGTAATAATTTCACTTGCTATAGCTGTCTTCACTGAATGCACCAGTAATGTTGCCACAGCCACTCTCTTCCTACCTGTCTTTTCGTCCTTGGTAAGATTAAAATTACTTCCATCCTATTAGCCTATCAACTGGAAGAACAGAGATAAAGTGACAGTCTAGTGGCAAAGCAATATCAGATTTCCTGTCTTGTATGCTGCTGTGATGTTACTTGGAAGGCAAGCAATGAAGCAGTCCATCTGACAGCACAGCTTAATGGATTGCGTCTTTAGCTGGTATTAGACAGAGTCAGATTTTCTATCCCTGGCATCACTGTCATATTTATAGCCACATAAGTAGAGAGATAGTGGGAATGCCAGCTTTCTCCAAACTGCCCTATCTGTATGCCTGAACCCTGAGCAACCAGCTTCTCAGAGGAAGGAACTAATCAAAGATGCCTGTCCCATTTCACCCTCTCCAAAAACGAAGTCAGTTCAAGCCCACTGCAATGCTCATCTGTATGGTGTACCCCTTGGTGCTGGAGAAAGTGAAGTGAGACTCACTTCTTTTACACAGGTCACCAAACATCAGTTACTTCTGGTCCTTTTCTATTTGAACCAGCAACTGAAAACTGAGGGGAAAAAAAATCCAGGACTTTCTATTCATTCCTTTGGATATTTCTTTCATCATGTTTTTATGCTAGCATTCAGAAAAGGGTAGACCCAATTATTAAAAATGTGTCATTTTCACAAAATGTCAGAGCAATTTTAAACTTTTAGGAGGGAAACCTGGTAAGTTTTGCTCTAGAAGCAGATGTAATTTCTGTGTTTTCTGAGCAGAATTGACATTGAAGCACAAGGGAGAAAAACAGGTTATTTTGTTCTTTAATTTGGAAAATAGAACCAATTTATTCTGGATCATTTCATTCAGGTAAAATTACCCAGTCAAGGGTGCTGAGCTATCAGTGACTTAAATTGGCACTTAAGTTCTGAATCCCGCTAAGTTTGTGTCTACAGGTGTTACTCTACAGGTGTTACTCCACGTGCCTAGTAATTATAATCATATCCCTATGTTAACCTGGCAAACCCTCTGAAAAAGTGGTCTGAGGTCGAACAAAAGATCACTAGATAAATTTGACCAGAACTCTAAATTATACGATGCAGCAAACAAACATCAGGAAAGGATCAAGTAGTGCTTTTAAGTATTGTGGGATAGGGAACAAGAGCAAAGTTATCTTTAACTACATGCAGATTCCACTATAAAATGCTCAAAACAGACTCTGGTGATGTAATGCTCGGGAAGGAGCTGAGCCCATGTGTCTAGAAGTTCTCTTAGCTTTCCTTGTGAAATGCCTCCAGTATGATGATCCTCTCCCTTTCACTGCAGGCCACATCTATCAAGATCAATCCTTTGTATGTTATGCTGCCTGGTACTCTCAGTGCCTCCTTTGCCTTCATGTTACCTGTTGCAACACCTCCAAATGCGATAGTGTTCTCCTATGGCCACATCCGTGTGTTGGATATGGTAAGATGATAATTGCCTCATTTTTTATCTGAAAGTCTCCATTGCACTTATCCTGAAATAAGATGTAAGTTTAATTTTCTTAGATTATCTTAGTACTTTCAAAGTACTAGGGGGCTCTTATGGGCAGTAACCAACATCAGATGTCCCTCTCTTGTAAGCCATTAATATCAGAATAAAGATTTGCATCCCTGAAGTGTTGACTGCAGACAATGCCTTCCAGTGTTTTCTGGGGAACTGGTGAGTGTAACTGAAGGCTTAACTATGATCTCTCTGGAGCTGAAAGCAGAAGGTATCAGTCAGTTGCCTTAGGTTCTGGTCATCTAATTGCCTGCCAGACCACAGTGCCAGGTTCTGTGCTCGCATGTTGCCAGTTTTCTAACTAGAGACTTGCAGGGGACAGAAGCTGTTCTTTAATAAAAGCAACTTGTACATTTCTTAAAGTTCCTGCACTAATTATACAGCAAAGTGTTCAAAGGCTTTGCACAGTGCATTCCCTGGTGTTTCCACCTAAGCAAGAACATAGGGCAGTGGCTATTTCTGTGCATTAATTTGACCATGTTTCTTTCTTATGTATGTACAAGTAGGCCTAGCAAATCTTCTGTTATTTGCTCTTCTGGTGTTTGGTTATTGTTGTTGGTTTGGATTTTCCTCCTCACAGGTTAAATCTGGCATAGTGATGAACATCATTGGAGTCTTCTGTGTCACGCTGGCCATCAACACATGGGGAAGACCTATGTTTGACCTGGACACATTCCCAACCTGGGCAAACAACACACTAAGCAGTGAGCAGTGAAGAATGCACCTGTTAAACAAGGAAAGGACTCTTCATACTAATCCCCATTGCCCCAAGTCCTAAATAGAGTCTTGTCACCATTTCAGATCCAAGGTTAGGTGTCTGCTGCCTTTTGGGAGTCATACATCAGATACGGCATGACCAGATTCAAACTTACTGGAGCCATGCTGGAGCCAAAAGTGCTGTTTAATTTATCACCCCAAGGATCTGTGTCTGGATCACAGGCATGATCAAGTGATCCAATGTATCTCCAATCAAGGTGGAGATTTAGAATTTATCTAGCTCTAAATAAAGTGAAGGCAGGCCGTTGTATCAAATGGGCTGAACTATTGTATGACTAGTTCATTAACACAGAACACTGGATTCATGGAAGGGCTGACAATTCATTAATTAATTCTTACATCCACAAGTCAGCAGCTGCACAGAGAAATATCTGCTGTGACTTGTCTAATGTAAGAAGGGGTTCAGTTATGTTATGTGATAGTTTAGTCTGGCCTCAGCTATGTGGTGGAATCCTTTCAAGTCAACCTCCAGTGATGTTTTCCACTGGCCTGCTTTCACTCCCAAGTCTCACTGCATTTAGATACCTTTGTTGAGGCCTGCGGTAACTTAATTCCATGCTGGCCATGATTCTGCTCCTGTCTTGGGCAATGAAGAGGTAAGGATGGCTTTATTTTTCTTGCACTGTGGCACTGGCAAGACCATGAGCCAATCTGTCTCTTGGCCTCAGGTACACGTGTATTCACATTCCAACCAGTGCTTTGTTAATGCCAACTTGGAAGTGATAGGTGACCCATAGGACTTCACATCCCGTATGTAAGTACCTTAATTAGCCTCTGAAGTGCTTTATCAATTAACTGTAGAATTCTGGAGTGGAGACAAGGCCTGAAAAAGGCTTGAATTCAAGTGGAAACAGCCTTGTAATTTTTAGGGACCCAGATCTTAGGTCTTGGGCTAGCTAACAGCAATGGGAGTTGTCTCATGTACTTTGGAGATCAAGTCCTGTGAGAAAAGTGTTTTGTGGCACCTATTTACGACTGGAGTAGCAGCTATTATTTCTGAAGCTGCAGAGGTCTGCACAAAGACTGATGCTAGGCTGGGTGCATTTTGCCAGTAATACTTGGATGCTTTTGATTTAACCCTGTAGACAAAGTCAGAGGGAGGTAAGGTAAGGTAATGTGTTACAGTGGAGAGATGTGCAGGTGTGACCTGAATTCTGCTCCCAAATTTGCTGTGCAGCTTCAGGCAAGTCAATTCACCTCTGTTCACCTCAGTTTCCTCTTCTGAAAAACAAGTTAATGGTACCTACCTACTTCACAAGACTGTGGTGGGGACATAAGGGCCAAATTCTGCATCCTTAGTAATCCCCCACCTCAAGATAAAGGGTGCAGGGTCTGGCATCTAACATGGTAATGTGCGTGAGATATCTAATAGTTTTGTTATTAACTTGACTGTTCTTTATAGAGCTGGAAAAATAATTCACATTTTTGCCTTTCAAAGTGAGGAAAGTATGTATCCATGAAATCACCAGGTGCTTTTCTGAGCAGAAAACTACTTCAATAATGATTTGATGTTTGTGCCTGTATCTTTTTTTGCTCTTTCAAGGTGCTGGGCACCATAAACTCTCCACTTACTGTTGCTTCTGGTGCCTCCAAAAAAAGTATTTTTGTCTAGCTGTAGCTGGGAGCCTGTGGTGCAGCCTGTTACTTCTTCCATGAACTGGCAGGGCCARGGCAAAGCAAGTTAGTGACAGGGTTTTGTGGTGGATAAACACCATTCCTCATGCAGAGTCTGTCTAAGGAAGAGACCAGTTCTAGTGCCAAGAAGTGGCTTGGTGACAGATAACAGTCACCAGCTGAAGCTTATCACAATATTTGTTTGAAGGAAATGAAACTAGGGACAGTTGGGCAGTTTCTGTGTTTTGGAAAGCACCACTCAATATCTATTTACATCTGTAGGTACTTAAGTAAATTTGAGAAAGAGGCCTTTTCTGGCTTCTGTTGTCACTCATGGACTTTGCAATATGAGGACATTTCACCACTGCATGGTAATTCATGGTGCTTCCTCTTTGCCACTGCAAGCAACGTGCATGGAACATGCATTGCAGGGCTATCATTGAACTTGCCTGAGTCAGTACACACAGATCAAATCTGCTCTAAAAACTGTAAAAGTTGTAGAATAGGCACTTCCCTGCCTCATGTGCAGAAGGGAATGTTCTGAAAGTTTCTTGAAGAGGAGAAAGTGCCCTCATCTCAGCTAAGGAATAGCTTCTCTGTGTTGCTATGCAAGTAGAAACCAAATGTTATTTCACTGAATAGGCACACACAGAGATGTACTGATAGGAATGGCAAGGAAGGAGGAATGTGCATATGTGGAATAAAGAACTCTGGTTGTATTTTAACTGTTGTGCAGTCACCTCTCTGTCCTCCAAATAGCAAATCTTTCTTTCTGAGACACTTTTATGACATCCTCTGTATTTAATTTAAATGGGTGAGTTGAAGAATCAGAGTCTGGCAAATAAAAAGTGAGTAGAACTGTCCTCTCTCTGACATGGATTGTTTCCTGTGGGACACAGTGGGACACTTATTTCTGTGTTACCTTTCACTGTAGTATGGTGGTGGCTCCACCATAAGCCAAATAAGATCTGGGAGGGTACACACCACAGAGAATCAGAGCTGACCAGAGATTTGGACAACTGTTTTAAGTACTTTCAGACCTACATATCTATGGTTCATCCTCTTTCTCCAGCTGGCTGGTAACTCGAGTTTGCATCTTTGAAAATGATCACAGGGGACCAAATCACATTCCAAAAGCAATCTCGTTCACTTCAGGGGGAAAGATTATATAAAAAAGAAAAAAAAACATGTTTAAAAATTAATCTTGTACAAAATTTTCAGTATAATAGGCACAAACAGGCTTTTCTTCAGGATCAAGCATGCGTGTCGTCCTGTTCCCGTGCCCTGCTATTTACCTTGGGTGATGCAAGGCCCAGTCTGCTTTGTTACTGGAGCTAGGTTACATTCCTTCCCAGCATTGCAGGGTAAGAATCATGACAGATACTCATCTTGGATGGCTTTTTTTTCCTCTTCCTCAAAAGGTCTTGGTTTTAGATACAAACATTTTGGTGATGTAAAGGCATGAAAGAATCCATTTTTCCTGGCTTCAAAACATGCATCACTGAAGCCAACAGAGAAGGTGGCAGGATCTTGAGCGTGGGCTTTGTCCGGATGGTTGCTCTCAGCTATGCTGAATCAGCAAGCAGTTCCTGTTCTATCATATGCGAGCAGAGCATGACTTTCAGTGGCTCATGGCCATGCCAACAGCTGGTGTAACAGTAAGCAGTGCCACCTCTAAGGAGCTAATTTAATGCTTTCCTATTTTCTGTTCATACTACAGAATATCGTTGACTTTTCCTTGCTACTCTCAGGATACCAAGTTGCTAATGCAGTTCTTACAAATGTTGGAAGTAACATGAATATCTCAAACCTGCAGAATCATGGTATGGTCCGCTGTTATACAGGGTTTGCTCGTGCTAATATTTAGGACCGTGTGCAGACCTATTCCCACATACTATCTGCTAGATAGGAATGGTTACAAATGAGTTTGTGAATGCCCGAACCACAGGAAAATCTAAAAAGGGGGGGAAATGGTTTTCCAGTCTCTGTATGGAACTTACAGAGCTATGAAAGGGAGAACAAAACCTTTCAGCATTTCCCTATGCAATTTAGAAGTCACCAAGCTGAAAAAGTCATTCAGAGAGACCCAGATTCACTGTGGATGAAGAACTAATCTCCTTTTCTTTTAAGTATGAATGTGTTCTTTGGCCTCTGATCAACATCTGCCTGAGCCCTAAGTTCAAAATAGGGCTGTGTTATACAAGTCTCCTCCTGGGCTGGTGCCATCCACTGAATTCAAAGTTACAGCAGTTGATTCTACCTGCGTTCTGATCTTGGTCACACTTAGGCTTTGGTTTATTCAGATCTTGTTTTCCAGCTCAGGTCTGTTACCACGTGAAAGAGAAATAACCTTGTACCCAAAAACATTTGCTGACAATGTATTGGGATTGGACGGTGGATGGAGTCCAGCCTGGAAAAATAGATCACTAAACAGTCCTTGTTCAAAATTCAGTTGAGATTTCTTAGCTCAAATGCCCCTCATCCCTTTGTAATGATAGATCTTATACTTTTTTGACATATTTGACTTCTTTTTTTCTAAATGTCTCTGCAATATGTAAAGTGTGTAGTAATGAATTCTGAACACTCAAATCAAATGACAGGTTGTTTTCACAATGTTTTCCTGGTGTGGGTGAATAAGCATATGACTTCCATACAGTTCGCAGTCCACTTGTGTCACTGCAAGGTCCCCAGCACTTTTGTGCATCTGAGCAAAATGCCAACGACTCATTCTTGGACAGTTGTTGGGCTTGGAATTCTCTCCATGATTTAATGTGAATGGGCTGTTCTTCCTCTGTTGGGAAGAAGTATGCCAGTGGCAGCTCTTCTTTCACATTAGAGCAGACCTCCTCTTTTATGTATCTTTGCTGGCCCCTTTGTGTATATTATGTGGTGTAAGATGACTCTGACATGCACTACAGACTGCATCTGCATTGCCACATCTAGCTAGAACGGTTCCTGTCCTGAGCAGAGCACCTGAATCTCCCTGGGCCTGCTGATAACACACAGCTGTCTACACCACAGAAGTATTTGAAGAATACCACAACTTGATAGTGCAGCTAGCTGCACAATAAATATTAATGACTAAACCAGCAACAATGGATAATAATGTTGTTATCCAAACCCTAAAACCAGTTTCTTAGGAAACCTAGTCTTATAATGCAGTTTCACTTAAATAACTCTGACAGAAAAGAGCATAAATTTGTCAAAAATAGGTATTTTAGAGRGGAGGTGCTAGTTTTTCTCCATCATTCTAGATAATGATTATTTAGAGATGGTTCAGAGTTCCTGAACTTGGCATTTTACAGCAGTGTGCTGTAGCTAATGAACTACAACATGAAATGACCCTTTTTTGGACTCTTGGTGATATAGTTTACGTTTCACAGGAAGGCATACTTTGTAAGGCTTTCTTCTTGTTTGTGCCCATAACTGTTCCATTTTAATGATAATCCATTCCCTATATTTTTCAGATTGAGGACTGTTGAAATCCTCACACCTAGGAACTCATCAGCAGGGTTTCTCTGACTCCATCCAGCTCCTAGTCATTTTGTTCAGGCTATTAAGGCCAGCTCCTCTTCTAATGCCAGCAAATTCTCACTGTGCTAGGCTTTGTTTATAGATACTTACACATTTATGTGGGAGGAGGTTATTCTGAGTGTTTCATGTGAGTCTAGGTTGCTGTAGGATTACTCAGATGTACTTAAGAACAAGTGTATAAGGAAGTGGGGAAAACTGTGTGAAAAGATTTGTGAAAGTGTGTATTAAAGGAAGGCAATACAATCTTAAAGCAAGGAACCAGAAACTGATATATTAATGCTTTTTTTTTTGGGGGGGGGGGGAGAGGGAGGGAGGAGGACTTTAAGTGTACCTTTGTACCTTAAGCAAGCTGCTTAGCTCCTGTCTTCATATTAAATGCTATATTTAATGCTTGTTGTCTTGTAAAGCTATTAGAAATATGTCCTGCTAATTCCTAAGTGAAGAAAGAAAAAGATTAAGTGATTTGTCCAACTAATGAATAGATCATGTTGCTAAAGTCTGTGGTTTAAATCAAATTTTATGAATTTTGCTGTGATTCTTAAAACTCCTCTCTGAGACATGTGGGAATCCCAGTTTTTGTCTGAAGCAATATGTAAGCCTGAAGTTGTGACAGCAGGGGAGGAAACCCTTTGAATATGAATGCTAAAGCCTCAAAAACCAAAAGGCAAGTAAAAGGAACTCACTGTTTCAGTTTTTAATTACTTGGTTTTAAATGCAGACATGCAATTTTGAGGGTTTGGCTTGTGATTTTTTGCAGTGATTTGCAGTGCTTAGCAATACTGACTCCATGCTAACAGAACATGGCTTTCCTAGTCCATGACTTCCACTGATCWATGCTTTTCCCCTTGTTAAGTCCCTATCTCTTTTTTTTTAATACATATATTTGCCCTTTAAGGTAAGCCTAATACAAAAATAAAATCTATTTATCCACAGATACTTCTCTTTTTTCAATTATTTTTTGTAGAAAAATTTCCTTAAATGCTTAGTTATTTTATCTGTGATTTATCATTCCAGTGCAGTAACTATGAATTGGATGTACTAAAAATAAAATATGTATCTTGTGATTTTGCACTGCTAGTCAATAACTGCAGCTTTTTATGGTGAAGGAGAACTTGTTTCTTCTAGAAGGAAATTCTAAGGAATTGCTCTGTACTGTACAGAATAGAGGTAACTACAGCCCTGGTCGTTACGAAGCATAGAGCAGAAAGTAGGAATACCATGCTGCTCAGAGGTGAGCAGGGAATAGGAGAGATTTGCAAGAAGAGTACGAAGCCCCAAGGTAGTGTATGGAACTGGTTTTCAGGCATGAATACAGCCTGATTGTAGAGAAATGAAAATGAACCTAGCAATTAGTAAGAAGGAGCATGCATATTTGAGACTTTCAAAGGACTGGCAAATAGCAGACCAGATCTGCTGGGTCAGGAAGTTGGAAATGGAAGTGACAAGGACTACTGGAGTTCTGTGAAACTCATTAATTGTAGAAATGAGTATATGCATAGATGGACCTACCTGGACACACTATTTCCAGTGGGAGAGTTGGGGCAGGGATTTGTCATTCTAGTCACTGTATTGCTAGTTTGGTTCAAAATGGGTAAGAAAAACGTGCAGCTGCTCAGGGAGCGTTAACTCAAGACAATGATGTTCCTTCTGTGGTGATGATACCACAATGGTTTCTTTGGGGAAGACTGGGAGAGCTGGAGTGTACGTACCCACCCTGCTACAAAGAGCCTAAATGTTTGGACTTACGGGAATTTTAAGCAAAGTCTATCTAAGCCAGCTACCGAACAGCTTAAAGTGTGGGTTCATTTTCACTGAGGATTTTGCTCTGAAGCCACTGTCAACACTCTAGCCTAATATAGCCTAGCTTATACATAGGGATGGGATTTGTTTCTTTCCTGCTTGTGTCTACTATTTTTCTGTTTGTTGCTTTGAATAAAATAACATACAAAGCTGAATCTTCTACTTAAGCTATCTGATTCTAGGAATCATTCCCCACAACATGACCCTCAGGAAAAAATCAAGTTGATCATCTAAAGAAAGCAAAGAGTATTTACCTGAACGAAGCTAAGGATATAAAATTATAATGGGGACAGTTCTGGGTGTTGTGAAAGATTTGGGGGAGCGAGAGGAAAATGATATCCGTTTCAGAACCAATTACAATTTTTGGTGTCTTCTGTTTATGGTGGCTTGAACTCTGCACTGGTCTGAAATGTCACAGTGACTGTGGTAGCTTTCTCTTCTTTGTTTTGGGCTTGAATTTCACAGGCTGAATAGGGTAGATGTAACTAGTGAATGAAGGGATGGTCACAATCACCCTTTTCAGTATGTAAGTTATAAATATGAAATGCATAGTGCTCACTTACAAGAAGTCTCCCTATCCAGTCATGACAATCTTTGCAGAGGTGACTCAGTAAAGTGAGTTTTGCACGTCCTTTCTTCCATTTACCATCTGCACAGCAAARGTGAATGCAGGGAAGTTGTGTGCTGTGTTTAATCCCACGTGGCAGTAGTAGGGTGAAGATACTGCAGTATCCTGACGCTGCAGCTTCTCCTCTAGCTCTAGAACCGCACATGGGCTGAGGGCATTATAAATGAGTAAGTTACTCAGCTCCACGGAAGAGGTTAGCTCTAATGTTTCTTGAGAGTTTATCCTTGATATACAGGGGTTCTCTGCCCTGCAGCATGCCACCCCTTGGTTGTCCTGGCACCAGCATTAGCACAGTTGCACACAGATCTGGGTCACTAGGTGAAAAATAACCCACAAACTATTGTAATGTCACTGAGGAGAGGAAATGAACAGAAAAGGTACAGGAGAAGCAGGGGTAGGATTTACATCATCTCCATCGCAGGGACACCATCAGGCACATGCTCCTCAGGCGCCCTGAGCCGCAGAGCAGGGTGAGCAGTGTGTGCGAACTGCCAGGTGTCCTTCAGTGGATAGAGAACTTTAGCCTCCAAACAACGGCAGGAGAGCCACGATTAATGCAGAGTAGGGGCAGGGAGGAGCTAAGTTGATTCTTTTGACAGGTATAGTGTCTAAACGCTCACATTTCTGTATGCATCCAAATACTTAACAAGATGTTTAGTAGCTCTTCAAAAATAGAGCAGATTACACTGAATTCCAGTACTACAACTATTTTTTTACCCATTTAGTTTTTTCTGGAGCACTAAGTCAGTAGCTGACCATTCATTATCGTGTAAATATGGATTGTAGGTTCTGGTCATAAGGAAGAGATTGTTTCTTCTCTAAGAAAAAAGGTGTTATCCTTCCCATGTTTACCTAGGTACTTTATTTACCCCTATGAAATTACTGTCTAGCCTTCTTTGGTACACAGGCTTTCAATGAGTTTTCATAAACCATTTCATGTCAGAATGTGAGCTTCACTACAGTCTTCATAAAACATGATTTTTTTTTTTTTAGACAAACCATATTCTTAACTGAACTAAATGATCCAGATACTAGAATAAGCTACATGTGTGAACTATTCTTTGTGAACAATAACATGAGTTGGGTTTTAGCAAATATTTTAACAGGCTAGCTGAATATGAAATTTTACACCAGAAACAAAGTTAAGAAAAATCTTTCAATTAAGCAAGGATTATTTCTGGAGCAAATACCTGTTTTTCCTCAATATTTTGTCTCATTTATGCAATTAAACAGAAACCACATTTATTTTGTGTATGTCACTAAGAATGTTCATCCTTCAGTAACTGAAAAGAGAGCTTCCTCTGAAAAAGTTTTTTTTTTTTTTGCTCCTCTTTGAAAAACAGAAGCTAGGAAAAAAAAATAACTTTCCTAGGAGCATCTCTCTCTGGCCTTTTCTAAAGCTGACTTAGTTCAGAGCTCAGGTATGACTGTTTTCATTCATATCTCTCTAATGACATGATTCAGATCAATGCAGAGTAGATCTGAGTATGTCACTCTAGGATACTCAAAAATGCACTGCAGGTTAAAATTCACCCTCTATGGATTCATATCAAGAACTAGCTTTGCCCTTGTCTGAAGGGTGATCAAATAAATAAACAGGGAATTCTTTGGTAAGTGGTCTGGGCCAAGTTCTTTGCAGTTTCATTTTGAGGTGACTGTTAAAATATTGGTGGTACTCTCATTTAGGAGAGTAATTAATTAGGTGTAAGTGCCCTTCATGAAGCACCTCTCAGGTCTTTGCTAGCTTCTGTATCTCCCTGCAGCAGCCAGCTTGGTTCTGCAGAGTCCCTCCACTGTGCTACATTTGAACTGATCCATCAGCAGGTTGGAGGGCCAGGGAGAAGGTTGGGATTCTCTGTCTCCTGAGTAACATTCAAGGAATGGAAATGACAAAGGCTGACCCAGCTTTTCTCTGCTGTAGGTTGAAGGACTGTGACAGCAGGAGACAAAAGATCAGAAAAAGACCCTAATACAGTACTGGGTGGCATGAATGCACCTGCACTTATTAGCTTTACGCAGATGAGAGCTTCAAGTTCATATACTTTGTAAAACATTTATAAAGGCTGCCTGAGTCATTCTGTAACTAGAATACTGCACAATATAGCAACTTTTGCAGCATGAAAGTGCTGGAGGATGGAGCACATGGAGAGCAGTTGTGGGAAAGTTGAACCAGAAAGAGCCTGCGATAATGGAAACTGGCAGCCCGTTAAATGGATAAGAGATTAACCAGAGATGTACATGGTTGTTGGACCTCTTTAGAACATCAGCTTACTGCTGAAACTCTTGTACTTAAAAGGAGAATGCACAAGATTATAAGAATCAGACTGTTCTGACCATTCTCTTGAAACTAGGAATAGTTTCCAGGAATCCTATCATCCCAAATGTGGACAGGACATGTATTCCTCTCCTTTCTTATCACTTCTGAATGTTGCTAATAAATGAGCTGCCTATTCCTGAATGAAAAAAAAATCTGTGAATAACATTTTCCCTCTGCTGTGCCCTTCTGCACTGGAGCCATTAAAGCCTCAGCTGGATTGTTTGGCTGCACTTGATAACTGTAGGCAAAAGACACTAGGAAAAATTGTTGCTGAAGGGCTATTATATCCTGCAAGCAAATTGCAGAGAGGCTACCATGAGAATGCTGTGATTTAAGACAAAGTTTGGGAAAGATTTCATCTTCTTCCTTTCTCTTTTTCAAAGTCCTAAAACAAGCCTTTCTGTGCAAGGAAGGCTCTCAAGGGATGGAGATGACATTGTGATTTCCTGCAAAAGAAAAGAAATCTCTTTGACTATTGTTTTATTATTCCCCAAATTGTCATCTTATTCTGGAATATGACTGACTCCCTCAGGAAACTTAACACGTGAGAAACAGCAATAGGATTCAAAGGTGAATTGTAGGAAGGTTCAAGCTATGTCTCCAGTTAATCCAGTGGATTTGTTAAATGTTGCTGAGGGGCAGCTCAGCTCCTGAAAGCTCAGGAATGAAGTTAGGCTGAGGAGCAGGAAGGTCTGGGGCTATGTCTTACCTCTTTCTCTTAGTTTCAGGAGGAAAAAAAAAAAAAAAAAAAAAAAAAAAACTAATGGACTTCGGTTTTTTTCCCCTCTGTGGAATTTGAGCTCTGAATCCTGAAATGACCATTGAAGATCAACTGCAAGGGTCAAACAGTTTGGAGAGAGAGGTGGGCCCACTGTATCTGAAGTAGATACATGAGGGTATGGCAATGCCTTGAGCAGCAATAAGGGAAGAAGTATCCTCTATCCTGCTGGCACACTTCTGCCTACCTGTATAAATCCATATGGGTTAAAAGTAGGATTCATTACTGCAAGACCCTGTAGATAATGGTAATGTTGCAATGGCTGATAGATAAGAAAAGGTTTGTGAGAAAATAAAATTCACTTTTGAAGATGTCAGAGGGAAAAAATAAAAGCCAGAATTCTTTCTACTCATTTTCAATCTTCTGTAGGGTTTTCTCATCTTTATGACAAAGCCAAGGTACTTCAACTTTTTCCTGGGAGTGGCTTTGAATAGCCTTCCCTATTTCTTTCCATCTGTACTTGCATTGGCAGCAAACCTAGCCCTGCCACAAAACCTGAGGTCTGAATATTTCTAACACTGGAAATGTTACATCTGCAGCTACATCTCCCAAGATCCCTTCCATTTGACAAAAAGGGGTGATTTTCTCTGCCCTCTGTATTTTTATGTCAGCTCTGAGGAAATAACTAAAAGACCTAAAACCTTTGAAAATATGAGGTTAAAACCTGGGATGACCATCTGCCTTGTAGTTAGCGTGTGTATATTA
>NW_028186443.1:558529-568238 GCF_003343005.1 Rhea americana
TAATATTCCCTTTCTAAACATGTTTGTGGGATCATGGAAAATGTGGATTTTGATTTGTAGTAATTATTTTAATTCTGGAATAGATTTTGATCTCTGCCCACTTTCTAAGAGGCAATCTCTTATTATCACATGTAATAAGAGATTGAGGTACAGGAGTGCTGGGAAAGGAAAAAAAGGATCTTATGTGCTAAGTCTCTATCAGATGACAAGGTCAAGGTGACAAAAGTCACATAAAAGGGTCAGTGTCACAACTGCTAGTAGTAACCTCACAATCAACTGATTCTTTGGGTATTTTTATTAAGGTTCTCCCAGGCTCCCCTGCCTGGTAGCTGAGGGATCAGAAAAAAGGGTCCCTCAGATCCCAGCTGTGGCTTTGATGGAAAGCTGAGCCAAAATGTTTTAAATCTGTTGTCTTAGGCTCATTGAACTGGCAATCTGTGACAGATCAGTACGTCTTAATTGGCCTGTAGACATCTGAATTCCACAAGTTTTTATGAGGTCTCTACCAGTGCAAAGTTAAGGAATTTGTCTCAAGGTCCTGAGGTAAGGTTAATTGGGACTGCTCTTGGCTTCAGGCTGCAATCATATGGGACCTGTAGGTCAAGCTGGTCCCTTAGATGACAAAGAGGAAACTGGAAACAGCGATAACAAGGCAGCATCAACTCCACGATCACTTATGTCCCTCTCTGGTCCCTACCACAGACTCTGTGGAAATACAGTTTTTGTAATTATCCTGTCCATGTGTGTGTCCAAATATTTCCAGGACCCACTGGCTGATTTCAGGCCAGACTGCTGGATGAGGAGAGAGTCCTGGAAAAATATTTATCTGGTTAGAAGAGAGACCTGGTTATGCCCTAACCACGACAAATGTCACAAGGGAACTTCAGGAGACAACTTTGATTACAGAGAAATTGTCACTAGAAATTTTGCTCATAGCAAAGCAGGCTTTCTTAGTTCTACTACTCCTAGAATGATATTGTAGATAACTTTCTTGCTATTTACCTTTCAAAATGCTAGTCTTCAGAGAAGATGAATGGATAATGTAGGTGCAAAGCACCCAGGAAAAATCCTGTGAAAAGACTAGATGGCTGGGGAGCCATTTCTAGAAAAGCAGGAGCTATAACAACAGTACACTGAGGTATCTTAGTATATTTACCTTTGTGCGGGTATAAGAAGAAAGAAAAGTAAGCAATGACCTGCAAGAACACCAACACATTCAGCTGGATGTAAAGTCAAGATGTCTGTCTCCAATGAAATGAATATTGCTCCATAAGTATCTTTAACCTGCTGATGTCTGTAAGCCTCAACCATTTAGAAGCTCCACGTTAGGAATAAGGAGTAGGCACAAGAGCTCTTCTCACAGCTCATCTTCCTCATCAATCAAACACCAGTACAATTTGCCTCGAGTGAACAGTTGGTTGTCTTTAACATGGTTTAATTAGCTTTCCCTGTATTCCGTCTCAGGAATCTAAACACTTACTTGTCTGTGGTTAGTCACAAAAATGTGATTCAATCTAGTTAKCACTCACCTTGCACTAAAATTTCCAGCCTTCTCATGTGTTCCTAAAGTGAATCTTATAGCTGAGGTGATGATTGACCCAAAACCCAGTTAAGAAAATGGAAAGGATTATACTGATTTTAATATGCTTAAGAGAAAGCAAAAATAACCAAGAAAAATATAATAACTAAAAAAAAAAAGGGATCTGACCTTGAGACTTTTTTCCTTTTCTTTTTGCCAGGGTTAAACTGGAGAACTGCAAAGTCAGGCATCTCAGAAATTATAATTATAGTGATAGTTATAGTTTCACATTTCTCTTAGTTGTAATGTTCTATATAAAACTGTACATAAAAATCTTTTATTTTTTTTAAAATAAAACAGTCTAGGAAAAGGCATAGATTCAAACAGCAGTAGGCTGCTCTCACCAGGCCAGAAGAAACAGCTAACCAGCTGAGACATATTATTAATTATCAGACATGAAGAAGGAACAAAGGGACTGTAAAGAACCCAGCCAGAGAAACTGCTTTTATGCCAATTAGTCTCAACATATTTTAATTAAGATTTTAAACTCTGCAATAGAGCAAGAAAATAAAGTTGAATGTAATGCAAATAACATGTCAAGATGTGTTTTATCAGTATAATTCTGTAATAATTCATAAACTCTAGATTACCTGAAGCTGCTTAAGTTTATATGCTAGACATAATTCAAGCATATTCTACTATAGTCCTGAAGTTCAAAGGTCACAGTCATTCCTTACAATAGTTATATTTAAATTTGCTTCATAAGGAATTCAATACTTTTGTTTGCCTGACTGCTGTATAATCTCAACTATAAATTGGCTAGCATGCAGCTAAAGAAAGGGTTTATATTCTTGCCAAATATTTACGTAGGCATGCATGAAACTGTAACAATTTGTGCACCACCTTTACAATGACCAAGAATTAAAGTTATTTTCATCATGTGTGGGTGAGCTTGTGGGTGAGTTTGTGCAGGATACTTAGAGTTTTACTTGCCAGCAGGAAGGAATCCCACTAATCATAACATTTTTATTACTAGTGATCATGCATTTTGAACTCTCTTTCCTTTACCTATAAAAGTAGCTGTAGTGTTATTTCTAGTACAATTAAATGTCCCTGTACAAGGTGAGGGGACAGTCTCTTAAGTCAGACAGCTGAGATGAGGGTTTAAAAGCTGGAAATAAATTGTTCTGTTTTTCTATTTAGCCCCAATGATTTCATTCGCATGACTCTTTTTTTTTTTAGAATGTTAATACTTATGGTTAGCAGCATGATGGGCCTGGTGGCAGACAGAAATGTTTCCTGAAATGGAAGTCCCCATTCTGTTCTGGAATAAGAGGACAGGCAGGTCAATATAGAACAATGGAAATGCTTCTCTTGCTTATACTCCATATGCTCAACACTGCATTTGGTTTAGCATTTGTCCTACAGTTTGCAGTGAAACTATAGGCCTGGGACTTTATTGTTTTGATCCTCAACTGACTTCAGCTGGCAGATCTGTATGAACTTCAGCTGCTATTTTAGTTTATACTTGGGGAAAGACAGTCTTGGGGTATGAACAAGTACATCAGTACGCATTTTCATTCTCTGTTATCACTAACCTTAAAGTAGCAGCTACAGGCCCAACATCTTAAAGTCTGGCTTAGCATTACTATTTGGTTTAAGGGCTGTGATTTACCAGGAGCCCCAGTTAAGTCTAAATATCCCTCAGATCTGAGCTTGCAGCTCAGGTTCCAGCAGTTTGGCCCATTCAGTGTTGTAGGGGTGAACAAGATGTGTTGAACACTCTTGCTTGTCTACCATCTTCTTTCCTTCTCTGGCCCATTTTGCCAACCCCCCTTTTGCATTATAAATCTTCAGAAAAGGTTTGAGTTTTTGGCCACGTTCACTAGACAAGAACTCATTCAGGCTCTGAGCTGTCCGGGAAGCTCTATATCCCACAGTGCAATAGCAAACTACACATTTCTGTTGTTCATGTTCTGAAATAGAAAAAAAAAAAAAAGTAACTGGAGGTGTAATTAGAATTTATTTACCAACTACAAAATCTATAAAAACACCCTACTTGCTAGTCAGGTGTAGCCAAATCCAAGCAATCTAAACCTAAACATCCAAAATTTACAACATTTCACAGTGTCCCTGTGTGTATGGTGAAGGAAGTCTTACTTAGCTCTTCAGCTTTCAGGCTATAGTAGGGGAAGGAGGGTGTCACCTCTGTTCTCAGCTGTGGTGCTAGGAAACTTCCTTACTTTTTAAAAACAAAAACTTATATTCTCAAGTAAGGAAAATGTTTGTTACTATGCCAGCTGGCAGAACTGCCTGTCTGTTGTTGTGATTATTAAGAATAATGCCCTCATCTGTAGTTTGTGTGAGGATCTCTATTAGCTTAAGCACTAAGTTAACCATTTGTTTCTTACTTGCTGAACACAGCCAAAACATAATATAAAATAGAGAGAATGTAGTTTTCATGAATTTCAAATGCATGCCAATGATTTCCTTAGTTTGATGCAAAACTCTTTATGATGTGTTCCATGCACCCTTCAGCTGAGTGCCACAGTAGAAAAACATAAAAATGCAATCGCTTAAAAGTGGATCAAACTAAGTCATTATTAGACTATTATTCAAAAAAATGAAATAACTATAATGGTAATTCAAAACAGATAATGGAAAATAAGAGAAAATGTTCATATTTGCAACCATTATAAAATAGATAATAATATCTTCAGTATATTGTTCTGTAAGATTGGAGAAGGATCTCAGACAGGACGTTTTGCATTCCTTCATTACTGGGAAAAAAATGTTTTTTCTGGCATGTTTGATACTCAACAGGCTAATACTTCCTGCAAAACAGATCCCACTTCCCTGGTTCAGTTCAGCAATATTCCTTCATAGCATCTTTAAAAGGGCTTCAAATGAAAAACAATACCTTTCTGAAGATGCTCCTGCAGAATTTCTTGTATATTGTTTCTCTCAGGGTCGATCCATATTGCTCCTGGCAAATGGCTGACCTCAAATTCATCTGCCTTCCGGATGTCCTAAGAATAGAATACTGATGTATTTTTAACCAGCTCATTAAAGTAAAATATAAAATACTTTCTGACCATGCGAAATATACAACTTGACATTTAAACTTCAAGGTATCTTTGTTCTTAATTTTTGTCCAGAGCTGGAGGAATACTGTAGTCGTATGTGTGGACAAGTCTCTGTCTGCAACAAGCAAGACTTGCAAGCCTTTGGATCACCAAATTTACAACTTCCTTTAATAGTCTTCAGATTAAGATTATTCTACCTAGGCTATCATAGGATGGCTTTTGAAATGTACATTATCTGCAATTTTCTGAACCTCAAAAATAGAATTCAGTGAACTGTTAAGCCTTTAATTAAATATGTTCTAACAATTGTTTCAGTCAGTGATAACTATGATCTTGCTTCTATTGAGTTACAATTATAGCATGGGAGTAAAAAAATTGCAGACTTTGTACTGACTTGTTAAAAATATAACAAAATGTGTACTCCATTCTCTGTTATTTAACCATATTTAACATAGGATACTCTTCAGGCTGCAAAAATCTGTTCAACATTTTATGGATAAAATCCTTTGAGATGTATTGATATGAATAATGACAAGTTTGCTTTCTGTGAAAAAGTAGATGGTTAAACATACGAGCCAAAGGGGATGGCTTGGGGTCCAAGCATTGGGTATCAAGTACTTTTTGTTCCACAAGATCACTGCTTTCAACCATAAAGCCTTGCTGTATCTTCTTTTCTTTCTGATGCCAATGCCCTGTGCTATGATTTCATAGACGGACTCTTGGCAACATCCCACTTTCTCAGTATCCACCTTCAAGATCTAATAGCCCTTCAGATAAGATATGACTGTATTTTCTCCAATGTATAATGGAATCTTGCTGCTTTCAGGTCTCAGAAGTGGCAACTCGAACGGTTGTGTCTCTATGTCAGGACAGATTTGGGAACTTCTACTGATGATTTATTATAACTTACTCTATACACTATTCCATTTTCTAAAAAGGAATTATTGCCAGTGCAGTACTCTTCAATAAAACTAAAAATGCCAGAATCTAGCCGCTAGCTTGTCATATTCTCCAAAACTCATCAGTGTAAGTTTGGCACTTAAGTAAGTGGAAAACATACTCAGCTAGAAATTGTATTATTGTTGGTTAAAACTATCCAGTGCAAAAATCAGCACAATTGACTGGGATAGATAACTTAAATTACAGGATAATAGTTTCCATCTCTAAGCCCTCAAGAGGCACTTTAAATTAAGTCACAGTGATGAGCATGCGAGATCTCATTCTAGCTACAGGAAACACTTGTTATCAATTTAAAATTGAACGATGGAGTCCTGCAAAAAAAGAAATACATTAATAGCATCTCAAATATTAAAGGAGAGACATTTTTCTGCAAGATGGTGGATATTTCATTTAACAGTAGAAGAGTCTAAAGTTAATATGGCAGTTCGAAAGACAGGATAAGTCCACACATCAAAATCAAACTACTGATATTAGTAGACACATTGTGATAGCTCACGGACCTGGAAAGACCTTTGGTATCTGCTATCTAGGATTTTCCTAAATACAACACTTATAAAGACATGTCACAAGACTGATTTTATCGTCACTTAGCTACCATCTGTAATTACCACTGCAGCCATGTGTCCCTTCTTGAATGCAGTTTTCAACTTTTAATAGCTAATTTACTTAATGTAGAAGGCAGTATCTCATCTGCTTGTGTTCATTAAGTAATACATCTCTATTTAACATGTATATCCATCATAATTCACAGCCAACTTTAATTTTAGCATATTCTGTCAAAATGCTTCAGAAAAAATAAAGGCCTGGCAACAGTGTTCAGATACAGCCAATAACAGCGATTGCAGTTTAATTCCTACAGAGGGATAAACTGAGGCAGGGATGTTGTCACTGTCTCACAATAATAATAAGGAAAATTCCTGGCTCACAGTCATGTTAACACCTTTCCCTGGAAGTTTGACTGAACTGGGGGGAAAAAAAACATCTTTTCCTAGAGAATGTTCTTGGCTGTTATAGTATGATCCTGACTTTCAATTTTGTTCCTAGTTTTGATGGTCAAAAATTGAGATGTTTGACTTAGTTCTAGCAAGCTACATAGTAATTTAGTTCCTGTGACCTACCCTTTCATAGGATCCTCTCCTCTGAAATCAGTGTTGGGAGAGAAATCACATTTCAGAATAGCAATGCAGACACGTGGGATCTGTTTGATCTCTGCTTTTAGCCCAAAGTCTGTGTTTACTGGGGAGTGACTTGGTATGTTTTGATATAGCAATGGTTGTATTCCATAACCACTAAAACCTCGTCTGAAAAAAGCAATGCTATTTTATTAAGAAAAAATAAGTACAAATCCTTTCTGGATATTTTTGTAACTTAATTCGCGGGNGGGGGGGAAGCACACTACATAGAAAAAGATAGTATTATGGAAAATTGCTAACCAAGACACCAAGAAACTAAGATAGTTTAACAAGTGAAAATAGCAATCATTTCCTTAAAAATAACCTGTTAGGTTTCAGGTAACCCTGTAAGCCTATACACAGTACACTGTGGCGCAAGTGCCTAATGATACAGCTGCACTGAAGCTAAGCTAGGTTGACAGTGCTAAACCATAGAGGTTTATTTTAGCCAAGGTCTGAAAAAGCTAGTATCTAACATAAGGCAGAACTGCAGTTTCTGGAATAAATTTACAACCTCAGAAGCTGGGCTCCTCTCCAGGGTGCTGATGCAACTGAGCAGCTCCACTCCACACTCCTGGAGTGTGTATTTATTAACTGGTTTCACTCTGCACCAACCTTTTAAGCTGATAAACAATTAACAACAGAGGTTGACTGAAATTTCCTTGGCTCGTTAGGAAGTTGCTGTTACAAACAAAACAAAGTCCAGTCCCAAATCTCTCTTCAGTACACAGAAAAAAAAACATATTTTAGGACTGATCCCTACTTTCCAATTTTGTTTTGCTCTGGACCTGATCAACAGTGGCTCATCTACTACAAAGTTAAAATGAATGTTCCGCAAATACAAATACAAGGCCATTTTCTTTTATCCTTCTTGGCTCAAGTATATGTTGATCTGGAAAAAAATGGCATGTCTAAAACATTGCCCCCAAAGGTATTTCCTAACGGAATAGGAACAGAATTGCCTATCTGGTAAAAGCTCCCTTTCAGGACAGAACAAACCATTATTCCAACATTAATTTTCTCTACAAGGTTGTTTAGCCACATTGTACACCAAATTGGTGATGCTAAAGCATGAAAAGTTCAGATGTGGAACATGGGACCTTCCTAAGAAACCCGGAGTATTGACAATTGACTAACGCTAGCAATGACTGAAACAGAAATGCAAAGATTCTGGCAAAACTCCATGGCACACCAGGTCATGTCAGTGCCCCCCAAAAGAGTAATGATAGTGACAGGGGAGTAGTATGAAAAATCCTCGTGTGGAGATACTCATTATGGGTTCAAGGCCATCTGGCTGAAGATACAGACGCGGCCTAGGGACAGACCCTCCTACGGCTTCCACCAAGGGGAGGCAATCGCCGAAGTGCAGCTAGCGTTTTAGACACCGTAACACCCCCACAGAAGGAAGTCACAGGAAACCTGATTTCCTGAGTTCTACTGTTCATAGAATTCCTTGGTTTTCATTTCATTTCTCTTGGAGCACCCCAGCTCAAGTAACATAGTTTTAAAAACCAATTCTATTAAATTCTATCTTAAAGTATTTTGTAGAGTTAGAAAAGTAGTAACCTCTTAATGTGGATTATAAAGAGATTAGAATGGTAAATAATCATTTCTGCCTGATTTTAAGTATAATTTGCATTAATTCATAAGCACCAAATTACTTACTAAAATAAGTAGTTCTTCTGGCTTTTCCTCCAACCAACTTTGCAATGTCTCTGTAGAAACTGATTCCACATTTGGAAAAGACTTCTGCACCCATTTGATAGCCAAGTCCATCATTTCTGCAGGGTCAGTCACATTTAGTTTACGGATCTCCTCCAGAAATTCAGTTGCCATTGCTTTTGAGGCAGTACAGAACTATTATAGAACCCTCAAAATGCACGCTTAAAATGTCCTCTTATCTACTAGATGATAGGTCACATGGCTGATTTGTTATATTTGGATAACAGCCATATTACTGTTAGAAGAAATACATTTTTCCCCAAAAAAACAAGCCTAGAAAATTCAGACAGAAGGACGATACATTTACGCCCATACTAGACCACAATGGAACTAACATTTCATACATGACTTGTTTTTCCAGAAAGTAAAAGCTTGCGAATTTTTGGTGACTGGTACACAAAGGTGGCCAGTAAAGGTTCCAGAGATCAGTTTGCTTTGTTCTCAAGGGATTGATATAAAATTGACCTTTGACTGTTGGAAAGACACCCTGGAGCCTGTACTTTGATTTTCACAGTCTCTGCCACTATATAAAATGAACTGGGCTGCAGGATAGCACAGGCTGGCCAAGCAGTTTGAAGGAGAGGTTTCTCAGGACTGCCATCAGCCCTGGTTCGCCTGTGGATAGCGAAGCCTCCAGATGCATGTCATTATGCTGCCCCAAGCGCAGGAGGGGTGCCCCCTCACAGCGAGGAAGGGAAGCGTACCACACTTAAAATTCAAGTTCCTGTCAATGTTATCTGGGCTCTTCTGTGTGATATGATTATGAGACAAGTACTCCAGCTGTGCACCGTGTACTTTCTTCATAACTAGAAAACAAAGAATTAAAATGATCCATCATTTTTCCAAGGGATGTGATATAAGTACCTAAATATACAACGCTGAAGTAGGAGCCCTATCATCGTATGTTTGAGACTGCGAATGACAAACGCCGCTTGCTACACTCTTTCACCACAGGAAAATGGCGCCAAACCAGCCACCCTCTCCCCTAGCAACGCGCCTCACTACGACGTTAGCCTGCTGTCGTGTCTTCCGCGCGCTAGGAGCCGAGCCGAGCCCCGCCCCGCCCCGCCCCGCGCTCCGAGGCCCCGCCTCCGCCGCTGTTGCCTGGGGACCGCCGCCGCCTTCCCGTCTTGCCTTGGTGCCGCTGGCCGTTGGCTTTCCGTCCGGGCGCGCGGGGTGTGGTGGTCGCCATCTTGCGCCGGCTTGCTGCGCTTCGCGAGGCGCCGCCATGGAGACAGGTGAGGGCGAGC
>NW_028186443.1:568278-612179 GCF_003343005.1 Rhea americana
GGCCAGGGGCGCTGGCGGGTGCGGCCCGGGGAGGCCGCTCCCGCAGGGCGAGCTGGGGCCGGGCGGTGCTGAGCCCCGCGCCTCGGACCGGCGCCGCTTTCCCTGGGCGCCCCCGCGGCGCGCGGCTTTGCCGCCTTTTCCGCGGGTGCCGACCGGCCTCATTTTTGACATTTCCCTTGGCTCAAGACTTGGAGCTGCAAGTCTAGGACCGCACGTCCTTCAGCCTGGCTCGTCCCCTGGCCCTGATCTTTCTGTAGAAAGCACTGGTTCTCACCTTCCTCTGGCTCTGGGCCCTATGCTCGGATAACTTTTTAGAAAGAGAAGTGTGTTTAGATTCAGATGCTTTACGAACATGTATAGCCTGATGTTAAAATTCGTTGATGTTTTCAGCTGGGAACTGAAGATCATTCTTACAGGCCTGTGAATGAGTGGTCTCTAGTGGTGACAGCAGGCTACAGAGAACTGAGAGCCCTTTAGTCAGGATAGGTTTGCTATTTGCTCATTATACTTGAGATCTATGAATTCTTTTCACTCGGCTTTTCTTTTTCCATGTTCTTGACTTGCACCAGTGTCACATTCTCTATTCAAGTTTCTTATTTTTTATAAGAACTTAGGCATTCCTCTGTAGTATGGAAATGCTCTAAGCTTTTAGCAAATCAATTTCACATAATTTTTATTTCATAAATTTTATAAGTATCATACCAATAACACTTCAATCCATTAGTATCCCTTTGCTGGACTTGCTCCAGTATGTCCATGACTCTTTCATACTGCGGAGCCCAGAACTGGACACAGCACTCCTGATGTGGCTCACCAGTGTGGAGCAGAGGTGAAGGATCACCTCCACCAGCAGCTAGCAATGCTCCCCCTAATGCAGCCCAGGATGCTCTTGGCCACCTTTGTTGCAAGTGTACATTGCTGGCTCGTGGTCAACTTGTTGTCCAAGTCTCTGCAGAGTTGCTTTCCAGCCAGATGACTCTCAGCCTGTACTGATGCAAGGGATTATTTCTCCCCAGGTGCAAGATTTTGCATTTCCATTTGAACTTCATGAGATTCCTGTTGGCCCATTTCTCCAGCCTGTTGAGGTCCTGCTGAATGGTGGCACAGACACCTGATGTGTCAGCCACCACTCCCAATTTTGTGTTGTCAGCAAACTTGCTGTGTCCCATCATCAGGGTCACAAATGAAGATGTTAAATGATACTGGACTCAGCATCAATTCCTTGGGAGTCATCAGTAGGGCCTGGTGTATATCGCAGTGTGAGAACATTGCTATGTTCACTCATGTACCGTATGAAGACATCATCTTTCTGCAAAAAAGTTGCCTTGCACTACTTCTACAGTTACGTAAAACTAGGATCAGTGGGTTATTTGAAGTTCCCTCTTCTCACCTTCTTAAATTTTCCCTGTAAAAACATCCCAGGCTCCTTGCTCTTTCCTGTTCCTTCACTTTAAACAAGTGTCATTGTGTTTTCCTCCATTTCTTGCATCTTGCTTTGCTGTAACCACCAAATTTATTAATGCAGGCCCAACACTGATTCATGTAATGAAGAACCTTTTGCTAAATGAATCCATGTTGATTATGGGGAGTTACTGCTTTGTCTATTCCTTTTTAAACATACTGTCTATATACTGTTCAAACTGAGAAATTGACTTTCAGATCTATTGTATGAGTTCAGTTCTTACTATTTTTCTCATCTATATCAGATGATACAGGAAATCGACTGCGGTTCCAGCTGGAGTTGGAATTTGTTCAATGTCTAGCTAATCCAAATTACCTTAACTGTAAGTACTTCGAAGTAAATGTCAGTATCCTGAGAAATGAATATCGGTCTTAATTATTTTTGGTAATGCTAAAAAGGGAAAAGCAAATAGAACTTTCACAGGATAACGGTAGTCTGTAAATACTTCTGTTTGTCCAGATTTATAACAGGTGGGGGGTTTTAAATGCAAAATGTTTTATTTRTTGAAATAAAATTAAATACATCTATATGTATTTAAATAAAAAGAAGCTAAAGCCTGTAATAAATGAATACTGTTATCTTGAAATTATTTTTATCTAAAACCAGCATTTTATAAGTGTTAATAATAGTTTCAGATACTGTACTTATCTCCCTTGAATTTACCTGCCAATTTTGATGCTACAGTTAAAAATTTTCTGTTCTAAAATGCTGTTCTTTGTTGCTGTATAAAAGACACATACCATAAAGGAGATGAGACTAGCTTATTTTGTTTACAGTGCTGACAAAAATATACATTTTCTCCCTGTGTATTTATTTCATCTTGAATTGATCAAAATTGGATTGTAATCTTAAAGTTCTGACTCAAGTGTTCCTTTGTATAGTTTTTGAATATATATTCCTCAAGTTTGGCAGACTTTTCTTTCTGCATCTGTAACTGACAGTTCCTTATTTGTCATCTTATTTCAGTCCTTGCGCAGAGAGGCTACTTCAAAGATAAAGCTTTTGTGAATTATCTTAAATATTTACTTTATTGGAAGGAACCTGAATATGCAAAATACCTAAAGTAAGTGTTAAAATTACTTAATATTCTAAATTTTAATGGTATGATATTCACCTTTTGTTACATGCTGTGTAGCAGTGTATCAGTATTTGATTTCTGCCTGCAACTCTGCTTCTGCCTTCCCCACTGTGTTTTGCTATTTCCAACAGTCCAGCTGTAACAGGAATAGACAAAATGATATAACTTGTCTTTCATCAGTTGAACAGTGAATCTTCCTGTTACAAACCATATCTGCAGTTTATCATTTGTTTAAAATATCAATATTGAACATGGTGGTACAAAACTGMTTCAGTTAGGCACAGTAGCCATATTTTGAGAGCGATTTTTGCAGTCTGAAGTTTTCATTTTTCTTAGTCTTACAGCTCTCCTTCACATTTTGGGAAAACAGTAGATATTTTAATCAAATCCAACTATTAGAAAAATTACCCTATGCAAGCATATATGTTATTGGGCTCCTTGTTTCCTTGCATAAAACTGAAGTTATTAAGGTATGTATTAACATCTGGAATATTGTAGTTTTAAATGGGTTGATACTTGAGTAAAGCATGTACATGAAAAATGCAAATAATGGGCTGCAAAATTTTCAGAGACACCAGGCTTAGTGTACCTTGTAAACAGATGCTTTAATAAAAGGTTTTATTTTTAATGCAGGTATCCTCAGTGTCTGCATATGTTAGAGCTGCTCCAATATGAACATTTCCGCAAAGAACTGGTAAATGCTCAGTGTGCTAAATTTATTGATGAGCAACAGATTCTTCACTGGCAACACTATTCACGGAAAAGAATGCGCCTCCAGCAAGCACTGGCAGAGCAGCAGCAACAGAACAACACCTCAGTAAAATGAAAAACATTCTCCAGAGTGACAAGGTTGTAGTTTGTATCACTTCAAGTACTTACAACAGAGGACTCTTGGTAGGTTTGGCTGTGTGTACATAAAATATATAATTTTGCCTCATTATTGCTAAGGTCTTCCTGATTTATAAAGTCACTAGGCTTTTTTTCTTGTAACTTGTACCAATGTTTTAAAGATGTAAGACTAACAACTTCATACTTCTGTAATTTATTCTGTAGCATGAACAATCTCAAAAGAGTGTTATTAAATGTCTTTGTTGCTCTTGAAAATAAAATGTAGGGTTTTTTAGGGCACTGCCATTTAAGTATCTAATGAAAAAAGCATAGTTTAAAAGTCTGGTTTTAAGAGGYATGTCTCAAGGTGTTGCTAAGAACCCCCTCGTGTACTGCTTTTTACAACTGCAAGATGAGCAAAGTTAAAGTGAAGATACACAAAATCTACAATGTGGATGTTTGCCTTGAAACAGCTGAGGTATAACTTGCCATTTCTGTTTACCTGGTAATCATTGTTGCAATGAGTCTTGCAGAGTTTTGCTTATAGTATATTTTAGAGACAGAAATCAAAGTGTGAAGACACAAGGACTGCAGGASTGGAGCAGAGTTCAGTCATATAAACCTTGCAAACAGATATTAGGGAAATACTAAACAGTGTAGAGAGAGAGGCTGTAGCTGTATTTATTTCATTAAAGTCAGTGTATTTTAATGGAATACACATTTTACTTTCTGCTAGTGAAATACTAGATGCTTCTAAGCAATTTTTTTTCCCTCTTAAGATAAATGGATCTTAGCAATGACAGGGATTTATTTTTCTTACTTTCAGATTGCATTCAARTGAGTTTAGTTTTGTGTAATGAAGAATAAAATGTAGCATCAAGAAGTAGCAGAACTTCTAGGCTTTAGGGACTTTTACATAATGTGACTTGTCAGTTAAAAATACAGTTTATTGAACTAAGTTAAAAATACAGTATAACTTGAATATTCTGCATTTAAAGTTTAGACAATTTGCTCTACCTTTCTAGGACTATTTTTTCTTTTCTAGATATATTCAGATAATACCCCTTCGTGCTATATTTTATATTATTCTAAGAGCAGCTACTGTAACCATTAAATTTCAGTGTGTGACCAGTAACACCAAGACTGTTAACCTTCAGGTCACCATACTTAGTTAATGGCTTATGTGTTTAGTCTATCTTAGGTGTTGAAAATCTGTCTTAATGCCTTTAGTAGCTATGTAAAGTCTGCTTTAGGAAGAATAAACAGATTCTTCTCTTTCTCCTGTTCTTCCCAAATAATTGCTCAGCTACACTTTTAATAGTAAGTCGGTCATATTCTTCAGTAACTCTAGGCTGAACATAGAACAGTTGCTGCTGATCTGGTAGGAAATTGATTTAGGGACACTAAATGAGTTTGCCTTCACTTTGTTTTCTAGTAACTGTAGTTTGGCCTCCATTCTTGTACAAAATGGTAGTACATGCCTTCCCTCTGCTTACATTCCTTTTGGTTGAAAGAATGCAATAATGATTTAAGTGTCAATATGCGTATGCTACACTAGCACCTCCACTAGCATTAGTAGATTTCCTTAACTATTTAAAAGAATAGTTGCTTGTACTTTAACAGAGTATCTACTTTAGCTTTGCACTGTTGAGGGAAAGAAGAAAGTATAAATAAAGTGTTTCATAATGAGTTCCTTTGAAAAGAGACTGTTTGTTGCAAATACAAGTTTATTTCAACAAGAAAGGCAAGATACAATTTTGCAGTTTGAGATTTTAGTGGAAGGTTTGGACCTAGAATTTATGACACTTATTCTGACTAGTCAGAAGTTGTAATTAACCAATGTTAGTCTGAAAAACATAAAAATCGCTAGAAAGGACAGAGCAAATTGAGATGAGTATCTTACTAAATGATTGACTACTGGAAGATTTAATCTTCAGTAAACAACATACGCACAAGCTCTGCCTTAAAACATTCTTCTTCAACCAGCTTCTGAGGCTGAAAGAAAAGTTAAGACATTTTAGTGGCAATTCAAAATCCAGTTCAAGACTAGAGCTATTTGTATATGATAACATTAGCCTTGCTTCAGCAATTATTTTCATATATAGCAAGTGGGAGTTGAGGGAAGCAAGCAGTGAGGTGTAACTGAAAAATGCCTGAGCGTTTTCTGTTCTGAGTCATTACTTAGAAAGTAACTACCACTTTAACTTGTACAAGTTAAAATGTGGTGTGACAGGTTTAGTGTCTTCAACTAAAAAACAGAATTTGTGGGAGTTAGAAGTGTACTGTGCTAATACTGTTCCACTCCCATAATTCAACTTTTGGATTTTCTAAAGCTGGAGGAGCTGCAAGTCAGGAAGCCAACAAGATGTTACTAAGAATTTTCTTTCCTCCTTCAACTACTATTATACTACATGTTTATTACACAGAAAATTCTACAGAAAACAGATCAGTTGTCTCTTTGAGCTGGGGGGGGGAGGGCAGAAGAGATGTTCATAATTGTCTCTTCTTTTTAAGTAAGAGGGCATAAGACAACATGGATGGCCAATACAAATTTGTAGCCGCAAGCTCCTACCAGTTTCTCACTCAAATGCACGTAGACCCAAAATATGTAATAAATCACTTACTGTTCCATATTTAAGCAGTGTAGGCACTCCTGTTAGTTTCAGATTCTTTCTGAATTCATTGTTGGGATCTTTCCAGCTGTTCAGAAAGAAGGTGAATAACAGTTTATACAGATACACTTCGAAGTCAGCTTGTTAAAATTCTTTCACAAGGATGATTCAAAGGGCCTCACCCCCCCACACACTTTCCCAACCCAGTTCTCAGCCCAAATATACAGAGAGTTTGCATTAAGGGATGGTGTACCCCTCAAAAGTCACAAAATGATTCATTCCTTACAGAAAAGGGGAGTTTGGTCAGTAGTTTCAACAGATTAGTTCACCACCAGTCCAAGAATAACAGAGTTACATCAGCCATTGACATTAAAACATTTTTACTTACTAGGCTCTGTCTCCTACTAGGCAGTAGATGAATACAGACCCATCAGGCATGTTATGAAGTTCGTTCCTCACAATGGGTTCAGCTAGAGAGTAATTTATTAATCAGTTAGTAGTTAATACTTTTACTGTGCTACAGAATCACATGGATCTGTTTGGACAAACAAGGTTGCTAGTGCTGATGTTCTGCCTCAGGCAGAGGTCCAGGAAGCTTTGCAGAACTTACCATTGGTGTTAAAGGGACCGGCCTTTGAGCAAAGGCCGCTTTCTACAAGTGACCACAGTAACTGTTGTTGGCTGTCTTTATGTGAGAGAACAAGAGTTCTCTCCCATCCGAGCAGGAATAAGCTGTTGCCCTATGTAATTGGCCATATATGATGCAGCAAAGTTCAGTGATGTATTGGGAGGTGCCACCAAGTTAAAGTCATGTTCCACTGCCAGACGCTAAGTCACTGCTACCCCTTGATGTATAAAGCAGTGGTGAATTAACTGATCACGAGATTCACATCTAATTGTTTGCGGAGCCAGACGGAAATGTTAGCCTCTGCTGAGCAGCATATTGCATCACGTGCTATCGGTGGGATGTGGTTGGTGAAACAGAGCAGCATAGAAGCAGCAGCTCCGCTAGCGTCAGCTCCCAGTCACATCAGCCCGATCGCCCGTGGGATTCATGCGCTCGGCGACGACGGCCGAAGCCCGAATGAGGCCCCGCGGCTCGCGGCGGAGGTGGCGCTGCTGCCGCCGCAGTGTGCCGCTGCGGCGGCAGCAGCGGAGCGGGGCCCTGGGGGCCGGGGCTCACCCGTCACGCAGTCCGGGCACCAGCTGCGGCCCGCGGCATCCTTGTCGCCGCAGAAGAGCGCGAAGATGGGCCGCCCGTGGCAGCTCTGCGCCGTCTCCGCGAACTCGCCGTACCCGCGCGCCTCTTTCTCCTCCCAGCCCATGGCGCGTGCCGCCACCGCCCGCTCGCCCGCGCCGGCTGCCGTAGCCCCGCCCGCCACTTCCCGGCGGCCTCCGCGGCGGCGGTTGCCAGGGGCAGGTTTGAACCGCCTCTCCGGGGGGGGGGCCGCGAGGCAGGCCGGACAGGGCGAGCGGGAGCGGGGAGGGCCGCCGCCGCCGCCGCCGCCCGTCTCCGCTCTGCGGGAAGCGGCAGGGAGGGAGGGAGGCAGAGCCCTTCTCATGAGAGACGAGCCGTGACTGGCCCTTGCCGGGGAGAAACGGAGCATCTGGCCGCGCGGAGGGGAAGCCTGAGGTGCGCTCGCGAAGGAAGCGAGCTGCAGCGTTACGTGCTGGATCTTGCTCGCTTTTACTCCCTGGAGCCKAGTGAAGAAGCGTGAGTTCACTGGCACACCCTCATGCACCGCTTCTGCTTTACCCTCTTTTCTGTGAAGTTAGGCACGAGTGCTCCCGGGTTCTGGTTTTTTGATACTGACGTATTTTGTACAGGCCCTGCTCTCTTGAGCACTGCCTTAATCTAGCTTGCCACCCTATTTTCTTTTTTTTTTTGTATGTTTGCCATATATCTTCATTTTTAGGTTTGTAATAGCAAAGGGCAAATGACTGGATTTTCAGCATCTAGCTGATATGATGGGACCGAGCAAGCCATCTACATCTGATGTTAAACTTGCATCTGATACCCCACTATACAGGAATGAAGCAACCTTACGAACACAGGTATTATTTGCCTTCTGTAGTGATGCTGAATTAGTTTTCCTCTATGACCAGTACAGAAATATGATTATGACCCACTTTGTGAGATAGCCCACTGGTGGGTGTCAAATCTTTGCACTTGCTTTCATGACAGTGTGGTACAAGGAATGATACTTTTCTTCTATAAGAAGATAGATCAGAAATTGTACAAGTAAATGTTATTTGCATGTCTAAGCCACTTACTACTTTTTACTATGTGGGAACTGAACATAAAAACTTTATTCTGGTACTATGTTTCAGCCTTGCGTTTCTCCTTCATCATGTATACCTTAGCTTCCTGTTATCTTTATGAGTTTACTAATGACTTAGTCTATATGATGTAATTATGTTAATTCCTATTACTAATGTTATGTTATTTCTATAACTCATTATTTGCACTTTTGCAATACTTAAAAACCTTTATAATGTCATTGTCTATTGCCTAGTCACTTTGGGACATTTTTTTCAATGTATATACCTACTCTAAGATGCAAAGAAGTGCCTAATGGTATTTACAAAAAGATCTACATGCTTAAATCAAAATAATTTTGAATACTGGTATTTTTTTGAGTAGGGAAAGGATGTCTTATGTGCATTGAAGACATGCTATCGTGACAGAATACGTTCTGATATGAAAGGAGATCCATATTCACTGCTCTTTTGTGCTAGAGATGCATCATCTGTAAAATGTGCTCTGTGTAACATCAGCCTCTGTTTAAACTTTGGAACAGCTCCAGTTTAATAGGAATGTTCCTGCCGTTCCAGAGAATTTGCCTGTCAGATTCTTTAGCCCTTCTCCAATTATAATTGAAAAGCTGAGGCCATCAAATGATCAGAGAAATCTAGCTGGCAGTGAAGGTTCCAGCATAAGCAGCTCTGGCATGTTTTCAGTGGTATCTGAAGAGAAACTAAAATTTGCCGTTCAGCTAGCCAAAAGGGACGTAAAACGAAGACATTGTGAAGAGCAACTGAAACAGCGGGTTTTTGGAGTTGTTGCTGATAAACAGTTGTTGGCCAAAAAGTCGTCACAACACAAAAATGAACTATTCCAAAATCTGGAAGAGAAAAATGCACTGAAGTCTTGGACTCCCTTGAAATATCAGCAGAAACTTGGTCAGCCTTCCAAAGTGGAGACCGCCAGCTCTGGTGCTAAAGTTTATCTTTATACATCAAATGAGGGAAAGCTAATACCGTTTGTTTTAGACTCTCCACCCACCCATGACCCTGGACCAGGCTCCAGGACAAATGTCAGAAAAAAAGAAGATGAAAATATACAGGAAGTCCGACGTCTGCAAAAGGAATTGAGGAGTTGTATCCAGAAAATTGAAGAACTGGCTAAAAAAGGTGTAAGACTAAACAAAAATTACTTTTATATAAATGTACAATAGTTTGTTTCATTCTTTTTTTTTTCTTTTGTTTGGCTTGAATTAGAATCAGTATTTCATTTTGTATTTTTAAGGACTGATTTTCAAAAATGAATGAAAGGTAGAATGGCTGGCTATTTTAGGCAATAAATACCTGCAATGACAGTAAATTAAAGATAGGCTAACTAACACCTTGTGCGAAAAACATTGGTGCTTGTAGCCCTATTGGCTAGATCTTCAAACTGCAAAAAATTATCATCATAATCATCTACTTCATTAGTAGTAATAAGAAAAAGGACAAGAGTTGATAACATCTCATCTAGTAAGTCTGACTCGTCTAATTTATAGCTGTGCAGTGGTATATTGAATGTGCTTTCTGACACTGCATTGGTCCTCTTGTAATCATTAGCCAGAGGCTTAAGTATTTCTGACTTTGAATGTTCTGTCTGCAACTTTGTGAAATGATTGGGGAGGTCACAGGTGATTTTGTAAACTACATCTGATAAGCTATGTTAGATAAGAATACATAGTCAAGCTGTAAGCAGAAACATGGTTTAGAGTCAAAATAACTGTCTTATATTACTGCTGAAGAGGGCCCTGCAAAATTCATGATACGCCTACATACATATTGGTTCTGCATGAACGAGGCTTCTTGCCTTGACTTAATCTAACCTGTGAAAAACTCAATAAAGATATCAAACTCTGCATTTTATCCTCTTCAGAGAGAAGTGAAATTTTGGATCCTGGTGAAGAGCAACGAATTCGCATTAGGAAACAGGAACAAGCTGCACAGTCAGCTCGGAGATTGTATGTTCTCCAACAGCAAGTAAGAACTAATCCTTTAAAATTGGGATGTACAGTAGCTAGTTTATTTTGATGATTTTGACAGAAATGAAATAGAACAAGAACTTGATCAGGGTGCCTCTGACAGTGTCTTTGTTTTGGATCTGAATGATGCAACTCATTTCTCATCACTGGATAGAGATGTGAGCRTCACTGTTGGAAGAACTGAACTTTCACTCAGATGTTACAGTGCAGATTTATTTTTCATCTATACACATGGAGCTAATTCTGACTGACTTTTCCCCCCTCTCTCCTTTCTTGATAAACAGGTAAAAGAAATTCAGGATGATTTAGAGAAACTGAGTCCTCATAAAATCAAACATACTAAAAAGGTAGGAAGTAGTTATCATTCAGGATGCCACTCATTTATTGACAGAAATTTTTCTCAGTAAATTGAGTTTGTCTGATTCCAAGTTATTCTTGGTACATACGACCCCTCTCCAGAAGGGAGTAAGGGTCTTTGTTTTGTATCTTGCACCTTTCACTTAATTGTCACAGAAATACGGCTTGCTTGATCTGGTACTGCCGTTGCTGCTTCCCTCTTTTCCTCAGTTCTTATTTCTCCAGTGTAAACTGGAGAGGAAAAGGCTGCTGTTCTTTACTTCTATGCTTCTTCTAATTCCTCCTTCATTCCTCTTTCATTTTTGAATAAAATTATTTTCTACTATTCACTACTTTCTTAACTTGCTGTTGATCTCAATTAGTCTTATTGGTCATCCTTTCTGATATTGTTGTCTGTTTATTCTCTTTTGCAAAGTTAATGCTGTGATCATGCCTACTGTCTGGCCAGTATTGTCTTGTTCTCTGTGCTTTTTCAACATTTCTGGATTTTTTTCAGTAATGAAAACTCTCGGTGATGAAGACTGTTCCATGATTGTACAATGATTGTCACACTGGAGTTAGGCTTTGACTAACCTCTCTAGGTGTAGAGAGTATAAAGATCAGAAAATGTTATAACTGTGCTAGTTTAGCTGAAGTTAACACAATAGTTGATATTCGGACTGTCATGTAGTATCTTTAGTGGGCTGCTTAAATACCTGTTGTGTTTTACATCCCAAGTGGCCTCATCTTCATCAGAACTATCACAATTCTGAGTATTTTGTCATGAAATTCTAGCAAAATTTTTTTGAGTAGTAGCGTCATTTGTAGAAACTATAGTTATTCAAGCATGTGGCTTTTTTTCTGTCCCAGTCTCAAGCAGTATCCAGATTGGCTGCAGCACACAGAGGAGCTATACGAGCCTTGCAAACGTTTGCCAATCAGTTTACTGATCAAACAGAGCAACAGGTTCCTACCCACTACAAGGAACTGGGCAGTCTCATTCGACAACTGTCTCTCTGCTCTGCCAAACTAGAAATGGATTCTTCCCTTTCTGACACTATCATAGATATCCTGCTACAAGTTGAGGTAGGAAAAATCTGTTAAGACAGAAAGGACATGGTGAAATATTTGAGCGTAAACTATATTGTGTTCATGTGCTCACAGATCGGCAAAATTTCTTACGGATCTAAAAGTCACCATCTTTTCTAATGTATACAATGCACTGTTTTTCCTAAGTTTAGATGGTCTAAAATCTTATACACCAAAGCTATCTGTTGCRTTTTCTGTTGATGCTGTTTCTGTCTTTATTGGCTCTCTTGGTAGAATTAGGACTGGTAGTTATAGTGGTAATAGAGCACCAATGTCTGGTTCATTTGTCATTTTCAGGCATGAAAGGAGTGCATTTTATACATCCATGCAATTCATGTATGTATTCTGTGTAGTGGTGCATGTTTTCATCATAAGGATTAGTGATGAGTGTCTGCCTCCTGCTTGGAGGGTACAGGAGAAGTATCTAGGCAGAAGGTGTAACTACAAAAATTAATTAAGCTCTGTGCACTTCAAATGATCTGTTAACAATATTCAATGCTTTAAAAACATTGGAATCAGAAAAAACCTCTGATTCATATTTCCTGCTGCAGTTTCTAAATTAGAGGGCTTTTTTAAAAAAGGACCTTGTAACCTAAACTGTTATGAAACCAGTATTTAATTAAACAAGCATACAATAGTCATGAGATTTTCTGCATCTTAAAATATTTTTCTAGTTTTCAGAGCTGTGCATTTATTTCTTTTGTACTGAACTGCTTATAAAAACAGTAATAGTTATAATTGACCTGGAACAGAAAGGGAGGTAGAGCTGTTTAAGATTGTACTTGTTATTGAAGAAAGTCCATAGTCATCCCATAGTCATATGGGGATTTTTTTTCTTTTGTTTGTAGCCTTTGTATCAATTTTTCTTTGAAGATACCATAAGCAGATAATTTGCTAGAGTCATTTGTAAATACAAAAATGCAAGCCTTTTCTGTAAGATTAATTATATGAAGAAGCTTCTGGATGAATCAACTATCAGGAAGAGTCACTACAAAAAAAAAAAGAAAAAGAAAAAAAGAAAAAAACAAAGCAGCAAAAAGTACTTCACTGCTTAGAATCCTTTAAGGTTTGTTTCTCATTATTACATCAGATTTAATTAGAGAGTAATTTAATTTATAAATATTTGGTACAGGATCTGGATTCGTTGCTGGAAAAGAAGCAAACACCAAAAAAAGCAAAGAAATGTCTTTCAGCATCTCAGGGCAAATCTCCAGGAAACAATGAGATATTTCCAGCCAGCGCGCAGCTTACATCTCTGAAAGGAGAAAATAAACCTCTCATCTTAAAGGAAGAGCTTGGACAGGAACCTAGAAAACCTTCAGCCGCCAGGAGGCTGTTGATTGGTTTGTATTCTGAATTATTAAATATTTATCAGGTAACTTACCAGCTGCAGTTCAATCTGTAGTATGTTACATATTGCTCCCAAAGGTGTAATATAGTCCATGTGTAATAATCAGATTCTTGTAGCCTTGCTATGCAGCTTTTTCAGCTGTTCCTCTGAGCTAAACCTGCAGGTTTTTATGTGTTTTTATGACTATATTGTTATTACTTAAATCATACTCTTGTTATTTTTGCCTTTTTTTTTTACGCTAGACTACATTAAGATTATTTTTCTACGGTGTATACCTAAATGACAGTTACAAGTTAGCTTTAATGGTGTATACAGAATACTTCCAAATATCTACCTCGGTAATACTGTATAAATATATTTTGCTAGAATACAGAATCACCAACTGTTAGCAAGTCTCCAACAAAGCTATCATGGTGGTTTATAAAATTGTGTTCAGTGAAAAGATGTACTCAAGCCTTGGCTCAGAATTTCCTTGTTTTTTTTTTTTTTTTATATTTTTGAGAGAGGTTTTGAGAGGTGTAGCTTTGTTTTATTTTTGCCAGTCCGTTAATACTAGTCGTCTTTGCACTGTAATCCCAGTTTCAGTACGTAGCAACGCAATAGCTAATTGTTGGAAATGGAATTCTTGCTTTTTTATTTTTTTTATTTTTTAATTTTTTTAATACTGGAGATTACTTTGCAACCTTTTGGGATTGCTTTATAGTTCATTTATCTCATATATGAAATGAAGAGGGCTTTACTCTGTGTTGTGATTTAAATCTCATAACTGAAATACGTTGACACTTCCTGAAAGCCATTATAGCTTATTACATTAATATATAACATATATTAGTTTACCGTACTATTCTTGTTTGTAGTGTTTTTCTCATACTGCTTTTTATTAGACTAGTACCTACTCCTTTCTATGCTTAGGTAAGCAGAAGGAGATTTTTATGAAATGAATTCATCTTCAATTATGCAAAGAGAGAAGGTATATTGCTAAGTATCTCCTGGTTTTCATGATTCTTGCTGCCTAAAAGATACGATGTTATCACTCCCTAGACTTCATGTGCCCATAGCTACTAAAAGGCTTTCATATTATTTACATAGGTATCTCTGTGTGTGTGTGTGTGTGTGTGTGTGTGTGTGTGTGTGTGTGTGTGTGTGAAACGACTCCGTTCAACAGAACAGTGTAAGAAAGCCGGCTGATGTAACGCTTACCAGGAAATACAAATACCTTTAAAATTTCATTTATTTGTATTATAGTAGAGCTTTACAGTTCATGATTAGTTATGCCTAGCACAACAAAAATCTCAAATAAAATCTCAGAAATAAAGATGATTTTTGCCCCTTTGAGCTTACAGGTGAAGGACTATTTTTTGTTTTTCAAACAGACAAACATGAGCTTGCTGCAAATATTTCAACAATTCCAAACAGTTGTGCTCATATATCAYGCAGTGAATTCCAAGAAGAAAAAGTCCCATCTACTCTAGAGAAAAATGCCATTTTACAAGGAAGGTTAGATGCACTGTCAAGAGCTGGAGCTGTAAAAAAAGGTCCCGTGCTTGAAAGTGACCCTTTGAGGAAGAAAGGAGTATTACTACCTGCAAAATCAAAGGTATGGATATGATAAAGTAAATAATTATACTTTCCTCTGCTTATCCTCTGGGTTTTTTTAAGGCACTGCCAAGCTTTGCGCTTCCTCAGAAATTTCTTGATTATGAACAGGGGAGGAGTAAGGAAGAAAGTCTTGTGTTATGACTACTGAAAGTAATGTTATTGTTCATCGGAAACATTCTCTTCAATTAGAAACAATGAATAACAGGATCAACATGGAAAACTAATTGTCTGAAAGTGGGCTTGAAATTAGCATGATAACTTTCCAACTGGGCTTTACAGCTGCAATCTTTTCTTTCTTTTCCTGATGTTAATATGAGCATATAAATGAGGCAAGTTTTGCCTCATTTATTACAGACATTATACATCACAAGACAAATCCCATTTTTTGATAAATTTCTCCTGTAACCAGCAAGAGACTTCTGATGCAAACAAACAATTTTTAAAAATTTCCAAATACAAAATATTTATAGATGCATTCTTTTAAATGTTTTTTTCTCTTCCTTAGAATACTGCCTTCTGTCTGAAAAATCAGATTTTGTATAGTAACACACATGCGTACATATGTATGTATTTTACTGCTTCCTGTATTAGTATGAATGAGAACTGTGAGCAGTGAGATTAAGCATTTCAATAATTCATACTGAAGGAGCTAGTCCGTGTGTCTTTGTAGCAAACATAAGTAATCTTATAGTCTCGTGGCTGTAAATAAGTTGTCTTGGAAAGCTGCTATTTTGATCTGTTCAGAGTTAAGAGTCTAATTCTGAAAATCTCGAAAGAACTTTTTCCCTGTGAAGAGCAATATCAAAAGGCCAGAACTATTTGCAGAAATCACAGTTGTGGGATTAAGCACATGTTCTGTTGGGGCACAGTCATATCCTCTTTCATATCAGTTGTAAAACCTCTGCATATGTCAGCTATGCAATGAAGCCATCAGGCATGACTTCAAGACAGATTCTGAAATGGAATACAAAATACTTAAGGGAGGGGGGAAAAAAGAAAATATCAACAGAGATGTATGTTTTTAATGTCATTGTGTTAATTTTAAGGGAGTGCCTAAAGCTCTAAAATCAAGACACGTACAACCTCAGGGAAAGCATGCCCGATTTCAAGAGACAACTGTAGCTTTCCAGCTAAAAGAGAGCAAACGACCAATTAAGGAGAGCAGAATACCCTGGGTACCTCCAAACCCTACATCTCCTCCTGCTTCACTAAAACGGTATGTCCACAGTCTAGTGGAACCAGTGCTTACCCTACCTCCCTGTGGAAATGCTACTGCATCTGTATTAGTAAATAAGATGAGCGTCTCTGATCATGAAGGCAAGCAGCACAGCACTGTTCAGATCCAGACAGCTGAATTCTTTTCCCAGCTCAAGTTGGCCTCTTTCATATAGCTTGGGAAGAGCTATTGGCCTTTTCCTGAATCAGGTTAGTGTATAGTCTGAGACTGGCTGAACCCTGACAAAGTACATAGTATGCAGAAGGGGTTGATCATGTGCTAGCCTATGGCCTGGCCCAATTTAATTTTTTAGCGTAGAACAAACTGATTGTTATGTTGTGTCTGTCAGTCCTAATATAATATTTTTCAAGCCCATCAGCTAATTTCAGTGAAAATTGACAGAGTGGTAGAAGTAACAAAGATAGGTTCCCTCAAGTGTCTTGAAATCATCCATCCAAATGAAGAGCTCCTATCAATGCCTTCTCTGAAGGGAAAATGTAGTCATCAAAATGTGTTGCAAGACAGAGAATATATGAAGCCTGTGAGCCTTTTGTGAATGCTCCCATTACAAAAAGGCTTTGTTTTTTTGTTTGTTGTTAGCTGGTTGATTGACAGTTTTTCTGACGTCAAGAAATTCAAACACAAATCTCTAGTCTGCCCTAAGTCAACCTTATTAGTCCTGCTGTTCAGACAAGTATGTATTTGATAAGCACATTGACTATTACTTGTAGTAATACCTTCAGGAGTTACTTCTTTGTGGGAAAATGCTCAAAGATAAATGCTAAAATAATTGGATCAATGTAGAAAAAAATCTCAATATTAGTTGAATGTGTCTTTTAAAACTGATCTTAACTTCATTCACTAAAAAGCTATCTGAAGCGCTTATACTTAATACTGAGTTATTAGTGGAAGGCTTTTCCAATGAATTCTGATATGCTAGGGGAAGTCTCTCTACAGTAATATGATTGTTATCATTTGCCCTTTTTCTTCCTAGATCTTTTAAAACAAACAAAGCATAGACAATGTAATAATTAAAACATACAGATAGCTAGGGCCTACATCCTGCCATGAACACCTGTTAGGAGGATCCCTTCCAGTATCAAGGAGGAAATTCAGGGTGAACGTTACCAAATTTGTTGTATTGATCTCCTCTTTTTGTCTCCACTATTACATTTACATGGACTCAATTTCATATATTTAATTTAGCCTATTAAGTTCATAAGAGTTATACATTGAAAGCTAAATACAGGGGCAACATTTGTTCAAATTTTAATACAATAATATTTGCTATAATAGACTTTTTTTAAGATATAACAGGGAAAGGAGTACCATTAATATTTTCCCCTATTTATAGTGCTGTCAAGATACCCAGGAATGCAAGATCCAAGGAACCCATTGGTAACTCAGCTTCACAGAAAAGGAAGGCAGAAGAAAAAAGACTAGGTCTTGTGGAAAAAGAAGCTGTCAGGTTGGCATGGATATTCTGATTGAAAATACTATATATATATATATATATATATATATATATATATATATATATTATGTATTACTGAATGTTTCTTTAAAATATGTTTTTTCTTATATGAGGTTGATTAGGTAAAGGTAGAAGGTTTTATTGTTTTTTTGAATCTTTCCTTAAAGTAAGAGGAAATACAGTTGACTTTTCTTATTTTTTTATTGCAGTCTTTATAATCCTGTCAATTCTCACTTCAGAACTTTTTCTGATTGTCAAGGGATACTTCCCTTTCATTTCCATTCCATTTTTTTTTTCTTTTTAAAAAGAGTCTTTCAACCCTGGAATACTTGCATGACCTGTCCAACATCTGGGACAATTCATCCCCTTGGGACTTGGTTCACTTTGACATAAAAATATAAGCAATGAATTAGCAGGATAAAAAGCATTTAACACAAGGATTTTTTTCTAGACTTACTCAGAAATGTTACCTAGTGGACAGATTTCTGAGAGTTGTTCTGTAAATGAGTGTTGAAGGAATCTGAGAGGAGAGCTGAATTTTACACCAATTTCCTAACAAGGTTAAAACCATGATGTGAATATATATTTGGGTACCACAGTATGGAAGAGAGAGCCAAGATTTTTTTCAAAAAGACTAGTCATTTTGTGTGCACAAAACTCTTGTGTATTTCCAGCTAAACATTTTCTATTTTCTAAACATAATTGAGTGAGTATCACAACACTGCATTGAGAAGGTAAATATTATCTACCTATTCCAGAAGGACAAAATAGCACCAAAGGCAGGTATCATTTTCCCAATCCGGATTATAGTCCGGATTTGTTTATTTTAAATTATATCCAACATCCTCTAGACCTCACAAAATAAAAAAGCTGAGGTAGTTTGAAGTTTCATTTTGAAGAGCTGAAAAATGTGAATCTATCTTATCAATGTCTGTAAGTACCTGAAGGGAGGGTGTCAAGGGGATGGGGACAAACTCTTTTCAGTTGTCTCATTCAACAGGACAAGAGGCAACGGGCACAAACTGAACCACAGGAAGTTCTGCCTGAATATGAGAAGGAATTTCTTCACTGTGAGAGTGAGGGAGCACTGGAACAGGTTGCCCCTAGAGGTTGTGGAGTCTCCTTCTCTGGAGATCTTCAAGGCCCGCCTGGATGCAACCCTGTCTTACGTGTTCTAGGTGACCCTGCTTGAGCAGGGAGGTTGGCCTAGATGATCTCCAGAGGTCCCTTCCAACCTTACTGATTCTGTGATTCTATAAAATGTTTTTGGTATCAGAGCTGATAGGGCCTCCCATCCCCTTCCATGAGCACACACTCCCAACAAAGTGGATTTATGATTATTTGTTGTCATACAGGATTTCAGAATGACATTGTTGTTTACTCTTTTTTTGAATAGATCACAGGGTGCTTCTCCAACCCAGCTTACAGACAAAGTTGAAAGCGTAGTACAGGAGCACTTAAAACCTCTTTTGGACAAGGCACAGGTAATACAGTCAAAGCTCATGCCACCAAAGGCTTAATTTAGAGCTGTAAACATTTATGAAAGGGCAACACATCTGTTTATTTTCAACTTAATGCAAGTAAGCAGTTTTTGGTTATGTAGTCAACACAGTTTTGGACATGTTGAGAGTACATTTTCTTTTCAGTGTGTGGACCTTGAATTATTATAATAAAATTTTGCAAAGCTACCTTAAGGTTTTTTTGATTACTTTCTGATCAAGTAGATGCATTTTAAATTGTTTTGTTATGACCAATCAAATTCCATATTGAACATGACTGGACTTGATAAGAGTATTTAAAATTTCATATTTAATGACTAAATATAATTTGTACTAGTAATACAGCAAATGTGATTATCATGAGAGGACTTATGTTTTATTAGAAGGTCAGTCTCTCCATGGAAACAAGCAGTCATTTGAAGGATTCTTCATTTATAAACAAGCTCTCAACTCATACGGCTAAAAAGGTATATTCTATCTGTATGCCAGAGAATATAGTTACTTGAAATTTATGATGAATTTTTGTTTGCCATGTAACAGAATGCATCTGGGAAAGTAGTAATGAGCTTTTTCCATATCCATTGATTTTAGTGGTAGACATACACTAAGCTGTTTTTATTAATTTGGCTTACTATATGAGTGGAAGAAAACCAGGAAATTATTTGGATTTTCATTGAAGGAAGATGCTGAATGACAATTGGGTTATTACAGTGAGCAGTTTCTTTTAGAAATATTTAATTTATAAGCATTTTTTTCCCACCAAAATATTTTTTTTTCTTCTTTTAATTAGCAGATTGCAGCAAATGCAGATACCCTGAGCGAAAAGCTACTGGATGATCTTTTGCAAGATACTGCTCAGGAGCTCTGGAGCATGGAGTGGCAGGAGAGACTCCAGTCCCAGGTGCTGGCCATGGCTGACAGTCCTCGTTTGGAAACAATGTTGCAAAGGATGGAAGATATTGAAGTAAGCCTTTATCTCTTGGTTGGTCTCAGTATTGACAGGTTGCACTTCTTAAGTTGTGGATACGACTCATGTTCTACATTCTTAGGTGAAGCAAGGTCTGACTGGATCAGTGTATGAACTGGAAGAGCTGGAAGGAGTTTCCACTTCCAGCAGAAAGTAGAGTGAGAACAGAAGGATGTTTGGCCTAAGGATTGTATTGCTAGCTTTAGAGTTGGCACGCCTCAGTTTGCTTCCCACCTCAAAGCTCTGTGGCATATATCATTATTTGTGAAGAAGGTCAATTTGGTAATTGCTACACAGTTGATTGTCTCACTGATTAGGAAATGTTTGAGTATTTGTGAAATTTTTGAGTGTTTTTGATACTGGATCTTAATGTTCCAGTAGCATGAGCACCTCAAGGAAGCATGCCATGATAATCCAAAGTATATTACAGGGAAATGTGGGGAAGTTAAACAAATTATGTTAGTTAACTGTGCTCCTATTTATCCATCTTGCTAGGTAAATTTTCATGAGGTTGTCACGTGGTTGCCTTGATCTTTCTCATATGCTACTTTTTTCAAATTTTCTTTAATCAGCTTTTCCATAGTTCTTTTGTTCTAGTCTCATTTCTACCTTCCTGCTTAGAAATTTGTCCTAACCTGAAACTACTGAATTTATTGCCATTTACTTCTAAGCTGGAGGCAGAAAGCTTACATTATGCAGTGTCTTTATCCGTATGAGACTGAACATTTAACTATACGTTAGAATTCACTATTGTTTGTGATAGAGCAGGACAGGCACATGGGCCATTCCTTTCTCAGTTACTTGACTAATTGCTGTTGATCAGAGGCATTTGACCAAGATTGTCTGTGACTTCGTGCACACACACACACACACACACACACACACGCACGCGCACACACACACACACACACACACACACCCTCCTTTTCTGTATTAAGTTAACTGGAGAAAACAATCCTACTTCGACTGGAGAGAATTGTGGCCTGCTTTTGCAGGAGGTGATCACCAGCTCAGCTAAACTGTTAAATATTTGCTGATTAATCTCTTTTGTGTATTAAAAAAAAAAAAAAAAAAAAGAAATACCAGGAAGCTGTGCGCAGGAGACTTACTCAGATTGTGTACAGTGATTTGGAGTTCTGGGCCCAGGAAGAGAAAAGAGGTAAGCGTCTTTTTAATGCTGTTTATTTTTCCGGTAGTCTCTATCTTTAAGTTCTGCTTTTTCAAAACCAAAATTATTGGATTATGTATGACTACCATCCAAACACATTTTTGATGCAGGTACAGCTTTGAGAGAAATATTACTGAAATCTGATTCTAAAATGACTATTTAAAAGAAGGAGGGGCCTCTTCTGAGAAAAGGCTCTAATTTTATACTTGGCTTTATTGGGGCTGCATCTGGATGCAAAGCACTACCAGTGTGACTTAGTCGAATGGTTGATAACACACACTTCCAGTCATCAAATGTTAAGTCTGAACATTGTTGTCCTTTTTCCAGGTATTTCTCATGACTTAGCTAGATATTTTATGTTTTTCCAAAGTATGAGTAAATGAGGTTTTTTTTGCAATGAAGATGATATTCCATCAGTAAATACACTCCAATTCATCTGTAAGTTTATTTAACTTTACTCCAGAAGAAAGCTAGTTTGCTTTTTTAAAACATATTCTTAAAAGTTGAGTAACCTATCTCTTCACTTCTATCACTGTAATTTCAGACAAGGGGCAGGAAAATAAAGTGAAAGTCTGATGTATGTGAGATTATGCAAATAGCTCTTTGACTTGAACAGTTTATTTCCTCCAAAACAGTTCAGTTTGGGTTCAAGTATGGTTTCTGTCTTGTTTTAGATTACCTATCTTTTTATGCTTAGCACAGACCTCTAATACAGTCCTTTCAAAAGTATTTGTACTTAAGAATAAGACTCCAGGAACCCTGCACAATGAGGTACAGACACAAAAAGGATTCTTGTGATAATGGCAGCAATCAACAGAGGATCCAGTGGCAGGAGAACTATAGGGGAAGAAGAGGCAAAAGTTTTTCTCATTGGTTCTGCATGCATGTAACTTGCAAAGCTTTTGAGTTGTAGTTGTCTTGTTTTCTTCTGGATAGCTCATGAGTATACACGTGAAAATACAAAAGATAAGCTGTGTGGGATTCAGATAAGAAAAATTACCTTTGGCAAGAGTATTTTGTTGAAGATGTCTTTATTTTCTCTAAATGCTTCCTATTCTTAGTCTGACATCTCCTAAAGTCATCTCATTCATTCTTGTTAAGCTCTTCAGGTCTCATCTGTTTTCAGTTTTTGAGATATGGATTGACAAATTTGTTAATCTCTGTCTTGAAGAGAGTATTTAGTGTATTTTTATTTCACTTGATTCCTCTGCAACAGCTTAGCAGTAATCTTTTTCACAATGATGAATTCAAAATTATTCTTAGACTTCACAGGCAGAGGTAAGGTATTATGAAATACTCTCACTTTATATTCCTGCTGACCAACGTCAACCAAAAGACCAACGTCTTTTTAATTATTTCTATTTAGGCAGGAGCAGGCAGATATTTATCATCTGGTTTGCTTCTCCCAATTTCTTCCCTTTATTTTAATAAACAACTTAAATGGCTGAGTTCAAGAGTAAATGTTAGGTAAATATTACTGTAGCAGTGAATCTCTCAAAGTTTGTTTTTTCCGTCAGTATACAGAAGATAATATTAAATTACTTAATTAAGCGTAGAAGATTTTTTGTCTCTTCTCTTATTCCTTTGAAGTGATGATGACGTAAAACTGAAGAAGCTTGGGGGTTTTTTGTTTGTTTTTTGTTTTTTCCTGTAGAAAGACCTGCTTTTAGATTTTGCAGTACGCATGCAGGTTAAATTCTTCTGACCTCAAAAAAATCTAGATTTTCTGTACCCTGGAAATTATTATCCAGTGTGTTTCAGCAATTAGTATTTAATCGTTGAAAAAATGCAGCTTATAATATTTTTTCTGATTGTTTTTCATTGGATAGAAAATAAATAAAGGAGTATTAAATCCACCAGATTTAAAGATAAAACTTTTCACATGGCGGGGGGGGGGGGGGGGGGGGGGGGGAGGGGAGAAAGAGAGAGAGAGAGAGAGAGAGAAGGACACACACCTGAATAATGTTAGTTGGAAGCTGTTCACTAACAAAAGTTAGTATTCCAAACAATATTCTAATGTATCCTGCATATAAGTGGACATATTTTAACATTGTTTGCCACTGTAGCATGCTTAATAAGTATGGCTTTTGCTTGTTGCTATTTTTCCCCTTGGTTCTTTATCCTACTATTTAACTTAATACCACAATGAAGTTACACTGATTTACCAAGGTGAGGATCTAATCATACCCTGACTTTAATGGAGCTTTTTTACACCTTTTGGAAAGTCTCACATTAGGGCAGGTAAAGATTTGGCCCAAATTTTGTTGTTAGTGAATTTCTTTCTCCTCCTCCCCCTCCCCCCGCCCTGTATTCTGTATTTACTGCCAAGCTTAATAGACTAGTTTTAGAATAGTATTTTCTATCTCTTCTGTAGAAGTATCCACAAATATGACAAACTCTACAGAGCATGGGATTTCTGAAATGCTCATCTTTAGCACACTGAGCTCTTAGAAATTCCAGCTTGAATTTACATTTTAGGTGCTTTTCTTTATTTATCTCGGCCTTAAAAGGAGCAACACTTTCTGAGGGCGTGCATGCATTAAATTTAGGGTTTTCTTCTCTTCCAACAAAAAAATTTTTAATGTTTTTTTCTTCATTTTAGAGCAGCAAAATACTTCAATAGCTAAAAGACCTTCCTCTCCACATCCAATTCAGATAACTAAATTAGTTGGACAGAAAGAGCCAGAGATAGACATTATTTTTGAAAAACCTTTTGATGGCAAGTAAGTAGAATATTCTGCCCTACATTAAGCTGAGATGCATTTGAGCTTGTGCACCTTCATTATAGTGTTTTCATTAAAGAAAATTGGTTACTATTTGATGAGATTTTTGTACTTCAAAAAAGTTTTTGAAAAACAGTTTCTGACTTATTGGCTATTTTCCATTTTCAGTGGTGTTGATGAAAACAGAGAATCAGAGGAGAAATTGCAGCCTGGCAGTGACATTCTGCAGCCCTTGAATCAGAGCATGTCTCTGCAGAATAAGTGCTGTGTTTCTCTCTCTGTTCCAAAGCATATGTTCCAGAACATCTTGGATTATAACAACAGATACAAGCATCACCTAAAGCTCATTTCCCATGAGGCAGTGGGCAGTTTCAATCCATGGCAAATTGCTGAGAGGTACATGAACTATCTTTGTGTTTGTGAAGTGAGTGTATCAGCAGATGAACAGATTTTTCTGACTTTTTTTAGAGAAGGAGTGGGGAGGGGACAGTTCTTATCAAAGCCAGACAGTCAGCTATTGGACTGTTTTTCAGCTGGTACTTGATGTGTATGGATTTTTAAGGTTTTCGAAGAGACTGAAAGGATATGGGAGTAGAATGTTCTGGAGAAGTGGTTATTTTTAACATATTGCGGTGTTCCACAAAAACAGCTATGTGAAATAGCTTATAGTATTATCTTATAAATAGCTTATAATATTATCAAAAGACTACATCAGTAGAAGTGAAATTTTTCATTTTTAACTTGACCTTATTTTGTATAAATTGGCTTTCTGTTGCTGTATAAAGCTGCAGGAAGAAATACCCACCCTAAGCTTTCCTCATCCATTTCTGCAGTAAATGGGTGAATGAGTCTATTGGGAGTCTCCATAGAAAATGTAGTTATTTAGCATGCTCTGAAAAAGCCTTTAACGCTGCATTTTCAGTGTTTAACTCAGCATAATATTCTGCCTAGAGATAAAAAGAAATGGTTGCAATTTCCATCCATGAATTCAGTAGTATCATCAACAGGTAAATTGAAGGAAAACAAAATTTACTTTTTTGTTGAGTGAAGAAGAAATAAATAAGGTTGCCCAGAGAGGTTGTGGAGTGTCCATCCTTGGAGGTATTCAAATCCTGAGCGAACATAGAATCATAGAATCAGTAAGGTTGGAAGGGACCTCTGGAGATCATCTAGTCCAACCTGCCTGCTCAACAGGGTCACCGAGAGCATGTTAGACAGGGTTGCATCCAGGCAGGCTTTGAGTATCTCCAGAGAAGGAGACTCCACAACCTCTAGGGGCAACCTGTTCCAGCACTCCCTCACTCTCACAGTGAAGAAATTCCTTCTCATATTCAGGCAGAACTTCCTGTGGTTCAGTTTGTGCCTGTTGCTTCTTGTCCTGTTGAATGGGACAACTGAAAAGAGTTTGTCCCTGTCCCCTTGACACCCTCCCTTCAGGTACTTATAGACATTGATAAGATCACCTGACATTGATAAGATCACCCCTCGGTCTTCTCTTCTCCAGGCTACATAGACCCAGCTCTCACAGCCATTCCTCATGGTCCTGAGCAACCTGCTCTAGGGTAACTCTGCTTGAGCAGGGGAGTTAGACTAGGTGATCTACACATGTCCCTTCCCATTCTATCTATTCTGTGATTCTATGAAAGCACTGGAAGTAGCAGAGAACATATCTGCAATCTTTACCTCTCATGGTGGAAGATTGTGCAATTACTGTTTTATGGAACAACAGTAGATATTCTTAAAGTGACAGCTGGACTTAGTGCAGGTTTCAGTACTTGTTTGCAAAATTTTTTGCACTGTCAGGGATTTCACTATGGGAACTGTGACATACCTGGCCTGTCATCCCTCAGTACAAATAGAAGAAATAAAGAAGCAGAAAATAACATTTCCTCCACTGCGCACTTTGTAGGAAAGAAGAAATCTTTATCACACAGTCAATATTTGCTAAGTAAGCAGGGCAGTGAAAGCTGAAATATCCATAAATATTTTGATTGCTCGGTAACGGGTGTGGCAAGTAGTTGATGTTATTGGTCATCATGTTCTTGCACTTCCCTTCAGTGATTGTCTAGAATTGCCTATAATTCATTCTCAATTTTTGTGATGTTTAAGACACCTATTGACATTGTAAGGTCCCAGGCCAGCAGAACATGTAACTACAGTCTGAACTTGAATCCTCTCTGGAGGATCTGGAAAAAATTACAAAATCAAGCTTCAGTAGTTATAAAAAGTAATGATTTGCTTTAATTGTCCATATTGGATTATTGTAACTGGTGTGAGGCTGGGCGGTTCAAAGGCTGACATCTTGATTGGCAGATGGATTGAATGGAAGTGAATCTCTCTCYCTCTGCCAGTTGAATTCCACTGCTGCAGTTTGCCTATGATACATGTTACGTAAAATCAAACTACAAATGTCATCTGATATCCAGGACACTTAATTGAATTATTCTTACCACCAGAGGGCATTACAAATCTTTTTAGGTAAAATATGTATCAAAGTATGTATGTCTATATATTAAGAAAAAACTCTCCCATGTTATGCTATAAGGTCTCGGATACACTAACTCTGTGATGCTTTTAGATTATATATAAAACTGAAGAGAATTTTTGAAGACACCAGTAAAACAATTGTGTTTTTAAATGCTAGAATAATTTTTCCTTCTGTGACATCTGCTTTGACACAGAGATCTATGAAAATGGAAATTTCTGATCTCACTTCTCCTTAAATTTTGTTGCTTTCGGTAAGGCCTGATTCAGTGACCACTAAAATCAGTAAGATGCTTCCCAATGACTTCAATGGCTTCAAAAGCACCATAGTATTAAGTCTTATTCCCAAAGCAGGATCAGTATCTAAGAGTTTGCAAAAGAAAGTGACAGAGATTCCTCGACACCTCTAAGCATGAAGTATTTGTCCTTCACTAGGAACCACACTGAGACAAGAATTTCCAATATCTTATACAACATATATGAGAACACACCTTTTCTGTGGTAGTGGAATCTTTTTGCAGCTGAACAGTAGAAAAAAGAAAGAAATATGAATATTAGTCTTCTAAAATCAGAGCATTAATATCAATAGAAGGAATGATTAGAATTAGAAATTTGACCTTCTGAAACTTTTCATTTTCTTTTTTTCCCCTCTCTCTCCCTCAGTCTTGCAGATGAACTGACCAAAGAAGCCCTATGTGATGTGGCAGCAGAGTTGCAGGATATTTGTGAGGATTATGCAGAAGCTGTGTTCACCTCAGAGTTTTTGCAGCCAACATAGTAAATGCTTTTAATTTGACCCCATTAATGCAGTGTCCAGCCTCAGTCTAACAATTTTATCAGGTGATCTTATTTTTCATGTTTTTTGAAGTCTGTTTGAGATTCTACTCACTGAATGAATTAAATCCAACAAGGATTTATCTCAAGTTTTCTAAAACCATGATGATGTTTTTCTCTTCAAACTTTATTATACTGGGTTTATCAGGACKTTTTTTTTAGTGTTTCAGTAGAATGATGTAAATTGTTACAGGTAAAGTTGTTCTGGTGGGGCTACTAATCTATTTCTACACCTGTGGTTACTTCGTCTATGTCTGTGTGCGATCTACCTGGTTACAAGAAAATACTGGGAGGTGGACCTTGGATTCCAAGTGTGCCATGGACTTTACTGTGCTTCAGTTTTCTTCTTTAAAATTGAAAGAGTCTGACTGAAAGAATACCTCACAAGGGTGCTATAGTTTTAGTTTATTTAGTTTATTGTTAGTGAAAAGTGTTGAATATATCTGAAAATTGTGTTGGGAAAAAACGAGCTCTTCTTGAGATGAGTCTAAAGCCCAGGTGGAAAAGTCAAGAGTAAAAGCCATCAAGTTTGTTGTTTAAAGCTATCATGAAAGAAGGATGTTGTCTGACTACCACAGCTAACAGATACAGTTGTTTTGCATGCATGCAAAAACCCTACATTCTAGGTTCTTCTAATCAGCTTCCAAATGTAGCATTCCTCTTGTTGGTTTCAGAATATCACTAATACATAATGCACAGCCAAATGAGACCTTTCAACGGAAGCACATGACAGAAATTTTCTCCCTCCAGCTCTTCTTTTTTTTTCCTTAAATCAGCCTAAAACTTTTATTCTACCAGCATTTAATGATCCAACCCACATTATTTATGTGTAAAAATTCCATTGAAATCAAGAGCAACAAAATGACTGATTGGCATTTCTGCAATATTGAATTAACTTGTTATTTTCAGATAATCAGTGTACTAGTTTTGGTTATATCTGGAGTAAGCAATGAGTAAAAAAAAATTTGTGGTAAAACTTGTGGAAAATGTTATCTCAGCCCTTGAGATAACTGACCTTCGCATTGTTTTTTAGGTTTCCTTTGACAAAGTTCTTTTCTTCAATAATATTTAACCTACTAAAGAATTGTTTCTAACTTTCTAAAAGTGTTTTTATYTTCTCTAATTTGAACATACAGTTTTAAGTAATTGAGTTTGGTTTGGTTTTGTGATGTTTGATTTGAAATGTATTGATGTAATTTTTATTACTGATGTGTGACTATGAGATTTTGTAATTTAAAACACTACCTTTTTTTTATTTCCGAGATATATAGAGATAAGTCTATTTTAAAATCCACAAATACAAAGTCAGAAAGAATGTCTGTATGTGTTTGTATGCTTGTGAAAGTCTTTTTAATAAAGAAATACTTGTTTCTTAGGACTGAGATTATTTTTGATTTAAAATACTTTGCATTTAAACCATTTAGAGTGGTCAGCACCCAACATGCAAGGAAGAACCTGTATTACAAGAGTTGGGCTACCATATGCCCCAAAGTAACGTGGTCATCTGTCAAAGTAAATGTATTTTCTCTCACTGTGCTGTTAATGCTATCCTCTGAATGATGATGCCAAAGCGAACTCTTATTCTGGGTGAGATAGTGTGGTATTTGGATGTTTTCTCTGAGCAGAAATCTGTGGAGAGGGAAGGCTTTAGATGGAATTCTTGATTTAATATTCTTCAGTCCTTCCTAAGAAATTTTAGTAGAGGATTTTGTAATAAATTGTTTATTTGCATAGTACCAAATGCGAGGGTAGAGGCTGTAGAAAGTTTGTACCCTGAGAAAGTCATAATTCATCTTAAAGTGACTCTGCATGTCAGTGGTCCTAACGGATATTTCAGCATCAAACTTATTAAACCTTATACATATGCCTAATTCTTGTCACTGTATGTTGATAGAGACTATATATAGGGCTAAAATATGCAACCATAATACCACATCAAGTGTTACTGTGCATATGATGAACATGTTAAATGACTATGTACTTATTTAAAGCACTGCCATGCATCTAAGTCTGTAACCTCTCTCTAAAGTTGAGTACAGGGGTAGTACTGTAAGCAGTTCCAGATTTTAGAAGCGTTTTAAGGGTGTGGAGAGTGAAGAAATAGATTTTCTTAGAGTCTGTGCTGTTTCCCATTGCCAAAAGTTTTTAGGAACTAGTTAACTATCCGAAACAAACTACTCTTGATCTTGCAAAGGATTCCCTTCCATCAAGCTGCACTAGATTTCGTCTTAAGGTCTTTGTGGGCTTCTTTCCTTGATTCATTATGTGCAAGTGTATTCAGTGTCAGAGCTGCAAGAGGCATGAGGCAAAAAAAAGAATTCAGTGGATAAGTAGATATGTGGATAACTCCGGTTAAAAAGTAAATATTTATTGTTGCAATCATGTTTAGCTGAAGCAGAACTAAAATTTATAAAGTACTTTAGAGTAATTTTGGTGATGGATGGCAGAGGCATATCAGAGTGTTTTTTGTACAAGGGCGGTGCCAGGCCCTGAGTGCACAAAGGGGCCTTAATTGTCCTGACCAGCCTCCTCTCTGACCTCTTAGTGGCCAGGAGCCCTGCTTGCGTTCAGCCAGTCCCTGGCCCTTGCTGGAAAGGTCATAGGTACTCTGGGGTCCAGCCCTGTCCCCTGCCCATGTTAGCTCTCTAACTGGACTTTCTGGGTTGACTTTGGATCTGATATGTTACCTTGCCTGGGCTGGGACAAGGCCTGTGCTGTCACCAGGACCTGTGATGGCTGCCTCCCTGCCCTGCCCGGTGCTGTGGGATTGCGCTCTGTCAGTGTGGTCACCTTCCCACTGGTGCTGTGGGCACACTGAGTTCCTGGCTTGTCCTCCCTCCCAGGGCCACACTGCTCCCAGTCTCCTTGGCAGGTAGCTAGGTGTGTAGGAAGGAATGAAGAAAGCAGGTGACTCCAGAAACCCTCTGTGAGGACCCTGAAGACAGGACTGCTCATTTGCATTCAATGTGCAGCTCCTGCAACTCTCCTGAAAACAAATGCGATCTACTCTGTAAATATTTAACTGTAGAAATTAAATCAGCATGCTTCTGGGAGTGAAGAATTCGCTCTACCAGTGGTTTTGAGAACTAATTTTTCTAGTAATGCTGGACCTAATTCAACTTCCGTTATATCAAAGTAAGGGTATAATTGAACTTTTTTTGTTTCATTTGCTATGTCTCTGAGTTATTCTTAGAGGTTCTTTCTGCCCAGCCCACTTCTCTTTGGACTGTTTTCCCTCCATCAGGAAAAAAGGTATTTCCTTTTGAGAAGTGATTCACTAGCAACAGGAAAATGAACTCTGTTCATGATGCATTGTACATACTAGTCAGTTATCAGCCAAACAGAAGATCTGCTTCAGTGTATTTACTCAAGGCTTGTCCAAGAAGAACAGAATAGCTTTCGGAGCATGTTTTTCCTTTGAAGACTCCACATTATTTCTAGCAGCATACTTGAAGTGCTAGATTGCACTTAAGTTTCAGGATAGTAGTCTGGTCTGAGAGCATAGAAGCGGGTTCAAGGACAGTGGTCTTGACTAGTAATTTATCAGCTGTTTCTTTGTGCTTCAGCTATGTGTTTGTGTCTGCCTGTTGTCTCTTGCATAACAGAGGTTGCAAAATTTTAATAGGAGGGCTGCCTCTGTTTGCACAGCTTTTGCACAGGGAGGGAAGTGGCTGACCACTGGAACTTGGAGGCATTCTGATATTAATGTTGAACAGAGACCTGGCTGACAGAACCTGCCTTCCGAAATACCTCATCAAGAACAACTGAAATTGCAATAAATGTAAAACAGAATTTCATTTATTTAAATTGCAGATATTATCCTGCGTAGAAGGAAATGTAGCATGGCATTCAACGTTCAATGCTTACCTTCATTTATCTAGTAGAGACAATGTCTTTCTTACCTGACCTTTTTCTGTACTCTTTATCTGTAGGAAGATGGCTCTTTCCATGGAATAAACTCAAACAGTTACTGATGAGAGGTATTTTTTTTCAAGAACTGATTTTTAATATTTTACTTGTCTGGATTTTTTTTAAGTGCTTTTTCAAGCAGCCCCTGATTTATCAAGATCCTTTTGGATTTGCATAACTTAACACGGTTGCATAGGCATGAGTTTAAAATTTGCTGAATTCAGAGATAATTCACTTGGCTGATGTCTCATAAGTTACAGGAGAGTTCCTTCAGTTGAATTCCTACCATACCACATATAAGCATGCAATCTAGCTATAGATTCTAACTTTAAGAACACATAATATGGTCCCACAGCATCAAGCCTGTAGTCAATTCTTTTCTTTTTCCCCATTTTCCCCAAGTGGCCCTTTGTATATTTCATCTGACTGGGCCAGATGCTGCATACACACAAATGACAAGCTGGGGTACATAACTGGGGTAGATTAGGTCATGCTTGAGAGGGTGATGTTTTTATGACTAACGACTCAAGGCCCAAGATGAAGCAATCCCCTAGTGGTTAGGGAAGTGCAAGAGCCCTCAGCTCCATGGATGAGGGAAGGAGATTGGCCACAGCTGCAGTGACTCTGGTGTTACTGGTCTTACCCTGTCTGAGAAGGTAACTGGGGTAAAACTGCCTTGGTGAGTGCTGCAACTTGGGATGGTGTAAAACTATGTGCTTACCGACTCTGTCTATTTCTACCTGGCTCTGTGGGAGGCTTTTGCTTTTTTACCTTGTTTATTTTCTTCTGGGAGCTGGGAAACCTGCCTGACTAGGTAGAAAGAGCTTCCCTGTGAAGCAGCATGTGAGCCAGCTGGAGCAGCAAGACCAGCCCTGTGCTGAGCTTGGGACTGTGGAAAAGGCCAGCTCTCTGGAGGCTACTGGTCTCCTACAGTGAATAAATGGTGCACCAGAAAAGTATGTTAGTAGTGTGAAAACTGTGGGAGGAAGGGACAGGAATAAAGAGAAAGCATGAATTATGTCTGAGTAGCTCCCAGTTATGGGCAGTTCACAGAATAGCTTTTTTTAGCTATTTTAACTGCAGTTATCTGTTTAGTATAGGGAGGAATGTTTTCTCAGAGCTTATATAATACAGATTTGGTTTTATTGATGACTTTATATAACACTGAGAGTTATGACTCTTCCTCATGCATTAAGTACTTCTCCCTCACCCCATTTTGTACCTGTAAGCTCTCTGGAGCCAGAAACTGGCTGCACCGTGCTGTCTTTAAAAGTTGCTTGCTAGTTCTTTGAACTCCCACTGAAATCAGAAGGAAGTGGCTATCTGACTCTCACTGTTAACTCTTAGTGTGTCAGCCTAGGTACCTTAGGGATCTGCCTCAGTGTTATTTTTATAAAGGTGTGACCTAATCCTGACGTTGATCCAGCCTAGGTGGTTGAAGTGGATGTAGCCCTGATTTGAATAGGCTGGAGCACTGCAGAGCAGCCTGAAGCATGAGAATGAACCTGCATCAGTGGGCAGGAGCTGAGTGGTCAGGGATGGACTAGCCAGCCCAGCCCTTTGGTCTGTCTCTGCCCGGTCACTGTACAATGTAAATTAAGCTTATTACTTGTGGAAGATTTAGACAGGAACTGGGAGAGGGATGAAGGGTGGGTGTTTTGTAAAGAAGAAAAAGCTTTTCTGTAGAAAGATTTATTTTGGTCTCTGCTAACCAACTAGAATTTCTTTGTTATTGTCTCTTTAAAAGGATTTGGTAGTTGTCTCATTGAAGAGTAGGAAGATGTATAAGTTCTTTCTGTTTGCCCCTTTGTCAGAGGTTAGGAAGTGATAAGATTTAATAGGCTTGGAGACAAGAAAAGAGTGTAACTTAGATCATTTTATGAGAGAAGTGAGCCTAACTGTCAGTGGATTCCCACTCTACAAGATGGTAGGTCTTTATTATTCCTGTAGCCTTAAGAGGTTTCAGGAGGTAGGCTGTGTGAGATTAGTAACTATATGGAGTCTCTCTGTCCATGGGCAATGTTTGAGCTGAAAATCAAATGGCAGTGAAAGTGCACTGCTATTTTCTGGAGGGTGTTTTGAGGCTCAACAACCAGGAGGCAAATCATCTCTTCCTTCTCTGTGCTGCTGTGAGTGGCAGCACTGGGCTTAGCAAGTTGGTGGGGTAAGGTAACAAAAGGCTGTCCTTCTGCCCCAGTTGAAGACTGCTATGAACCCAGCAACAGCTTGGCACCAGTCTGACATCAGCAACCCTTTGTCCAGTGAACTCTGTAGAGGTACCTGAAATGAAGTAGAGTCTTGTGTACTGCTCTGTTCACTCTGAAGGCACATGTTGTCTTAGCTGTTAATACTGATGTAACAGTAGTGCTTCTCCATGAGTGGGCAGATTATTTTAAAAATAGATAAACAAAGTGCAATGAAGAAGGAAGCGGGTTGGAAATTCCAGTGAGCCTGACGAGGGAAAAAAGAAAAATTCCTTATTAATCTGTCCTGCATGCTGATTGCTGAAAGAAAAACTAGTAGTCTCTGGCAACATGTCCTAAGTCTGTTAGACTGCCTTCTTCTTCATATTGTTCTTCATTACGTCTTAATTTATATTGACAGAAAAGATTTATCTCAATAGCTATTCAAGGTGCTTTTGAAGTTCTTTCTGTCATTGAAATGAAAGCTATGCTGGTTGGTTATCACTTAGTTACAGCAGTCTAAATGCTTCTTCTGTGATGCACTTGTCTCTGAGCATGTGGTAGTCAGTGAAGTGTAGTCAGCCAAATGCTGCGTCAGAGAGCAAGAGAACAATCAGTCTTGATGCARTCATGGGCAGAAAGGCTGATCTGTTTAAAAAAAAACACAAAAAACAACAAAAAAAAACATTTCTTTTTCTGATACTACATCCTTTGTCTTCAAGGAAGCTTCTCAGCCTTTCAGCGGGCAAAACAAAAGTGTGAGGATGCATCTGGCTGCTAGAAAGTAATCTCAAACTTCTGCAGGGTTTAACCTCTCTTGGAAATCTGAGTCTCACTTATTCATTGCACTGATTTAATTTTGTGTGATCATCTATTCTTATCTTTCTTCTGTGAGTCAAGCAAGAGAAGAGCACTATTATTAAAGTCTCCCTCACCCCATTTTGTACCTGTAAGCTCTCTGGAGCTGTGTTCGTGTCTGTTGGGCTGGGCTTTAATCGTTTCAGTATGTTCTTGGTAAGGCCATGCTCCTGCATTTTCAGTAGGAGTTAAGTGCTCAGCAATTGTCAGGATTTGGCTTTCGGTTTCTGGCAATCTTTGAAGAACCCAGGCTTCATGCTGTAAAGCATGAGGGCTATGCCATTGTAGGCAGCTGGACCAAAACTAGTTCACGGTCAAAGCATTTTTAATGGAACTTTCTTTCCTCTCTTAGTTTTTTAAATGTGGTTGAAATCCAAGTGAGAGGTTATGCTTTCTAAAATTGCTTGTCGTCATTCAATTGGAAAAATAAACTTGTTCTGAATATGAAACTAAGTAGGGTCAATTAAACTATCAGAAAGGCTGCAACTGCTGTCCCCTTTCTCCCCCCAAGTCCTGCTTCACTTTCCTGCTTTTGAAGCCAGGCTGAATACGCAGGCTGAGGTAAAAATAGGTAAACAGAACTGGGCTAGCAGGTGGGAGATAGAGAACAGGTAATCTTCTTCAAAAGATAATTTTTTCTTGCCTGTGTCAAGACTTCTAGCCTGCACTTCTGACCATCTCAGGAGCACATGGTTAACATTGATTATATCAGCACGAGGTGGCACCATCAATGTTGATTATTAATAAACCTCTTAAAATCTACATGCTGACTCTTTTTTTTTTTTTTTAACTCAGTGCAGCAATTTCTGTCCCTTTCTGAGCTGTGAGAGAACAAGAAGTCCACAGTGTTAATGAAGTATAAATAGCATTGTTCAAATGGACTCAAGCCGAGATGCTCAAGGGAGATCAAGCTGCGCTATTCCTTATAGAGAACTCCTTAAGCTGGTTCTTGCAGTGTCCTGAAATCTGTCCAAAGCCAGAATCAGACGTACAAAATGAAGGCTGCCCAGACAATAATACAAACCTTCAAAGAAATGTCAGCAACTAGCACATTCATTTCATCTCTGATACATTACCCCTTGCTTCTCCAACAGCCCTTATTAGCATTGTTTGTTCTGTGGTAGCTCCTGACCCTCAAGGGCCTTGCTTTTCTGCTTTGTAACAAAGTTGTCCATGGCATATTTTGTCTCTGTATCTAAACCCCAAAGAGCTGTCTTCTAATCCAGATTTCAATCCATTAGAAATACCTGAAGAATAGCCCAGGGATATTTTGCAGGCTTGGATCTCATCTGCAGGCACAGCTACAGTTCACTGGGCTAGGGAGAAAGATGGTGATATATTGTACCTTGTGAGAGGTATATACTCTCTCCCCCCCCTGAGAACAGGGGAATGTGAGAGGAAGGGGAGGATGTTGCTCAACCTTAAAGTATGAGGCAGACAGGAGGCCTTTAATGGATTCTGAAAATTCAGTCTCTAAGGTCAGGACAGAAGATCCTGTATTATAAGGAACCAGGTGCGTGTGTGTGTGTGTGTGTAAATTAGACCAACCTTAGCCAGAGTTCTGCAGCTAGAGTGTGAACTTCCTCCAAAATCCCCCAGTCTGTGACATCCCTGCTGACACCCAGGGAAGTTTCTAATTAATATTGAAATTTTTTCATCTCCTTTTCCCATTTTCAGTGACTTTTCCCACAGTTACAACCAAAAATTTTTTGCATCCTATTATACGAGATGGATAAAATGGGTGCTGAAATAATCAATGCCTTGTATGTACCTCCTGACAACATGAAGGGAGCCTGTGTATAAGATGGGAATTGCACCTGCCTGATAAAAACATGTTGTGATCTCACTCTGCGTACACCAGCAGGACAATGATAAATGCCTATTGGTGGGAAACCATGACTACCTTTGGAGGCCATTTCCTCAAAACTTACAGTGAAGATCAGATACCTCTTAAAGAAGGAAGAAACAAATAGTTTGGGGTTTGTAGCAGGTGAGCCTTGCTTACTTCAAGAGAAAATATTAACAGACATTATTAATACATTTAGAATCCTCTTGCAGGAGAGGAAATGCATCACTTGGCTCTCTTTACAGACTGGAAAGGGCAGGAGGAGATGGGACTCTGGGAACTGATCTGCATGGAGTCACCCAGCAGATTAGCAGCAGCCCCTTGACTCCTGGTCTGGGGCTCTGCRGACTGGTGGATAGGAAATAGGGGGCTTCTCCCCACACACATGTAACTTTTCCCAAGTTATTCTCTGAACTTGTTAGCATGGAGAAGAAACTAGCAGAGTGAACTGTGGGTATTTGTATCTTCTGAACAGGCAGCAAACCCAGAGTCTGCACATCTTCTCCCAGCCAATGTTTTTGCAAGCTGGTTGTGAACACCTCATGTGCTAACAGAAACCAAGGTGCATGTCCTGGGGGAAAACGCCTCTCTACGGGGTTAACTGTGCACTTCCAGTTTGTCTATGTGAGATTTTCCAAACTGTTAACTCTGTGAAGAGGATATAAAAAATGTGTATGCTGTTGTCATGCTCTGATGGCTGTTCATAGCTAACAGCCTTACTTGGTTATTGATTGCAGTGTAGCTATAGTTGCAGAGAACTCAGCAGGGGCTAACAACCAAGTAACTCCCTGGCCTTCTGCAGGTGCTTTGCACCTTCAGATGAACTGTTTGATCCCACAGCTATATGCCTATTAGTGCCTGACAGCACAAGTTTAACATTTGCCTTGCTGTGTGCCTCTGAGTTTCTTCACTGTTACAGCCGCATAAGCATTGAGGGCTGGTCTAACCTCACTTGAAGGCAGGTGGGTAGCCCTGCAGAAAGGAGCTTTTCACACTGTCCTGCCTGTGGTTTACAGGGGGAAGATAGCTACAGCTTCAGCTCCCTTTGCTCCCGATTGCTTAGATTCCTGTGCCTCTCACTAACAGTGTGAATAGCGTGTGAGCATGGTTCAAATAAGTGCATCAGGGCTAGCTATCTACAAGCCTGGCTGAGTCCCACAAGCTGAGGACCTGTGGCAGAATTGGGCAACTTTGTAGCATTGCTCCCAGAAGCAGGGTGGGCAGTTTGCCCTAGCTGAGACCAGTATGTGTCTGAGCAAGGCAGTGGAAACTGAGGTTGGATATGTCCGTGTGGCTGCTGCACAGCAGAGCAGGAATGCTCCACAGGTGCTTTTAAAAATCCTGATACCACTGTCTCTCACTCTCCTCTCACCATTTCACTTAAAAAACAGAGATGACTAAAAATAGCCTACTGTCTRAAGTGCCGAAAGAGCTGAGCTCTTTGTCTCTCGAATTACTCCTTTAGCATTTTATTCGTGCTCTCCTTAATGCATTCAGGCTTCTTTCAAATAACCAGTCCCTCATTTAGAAAAGATGATAGATTTAGGATTGAGCTCATTCTGATCTTAGTCAATGAATGTTCTTGCATTTATCATGGTCCTTCCCTCTGCTGATCTTTCCTAACATTCTGCTTTGCTGTGGGCCAGCAACCAGGCTCTGGGAAGGAGGCTTCCTAGCAACACAGTAAGTCACTACAACAATGTTTTGGAAAAATCAGGCTGCCTTCATGAAAAATAGCATTGGAAAACTGACAGAGTTTTTCAGGTGGAAGGAATAGATGCCCTGCACTTACCCACTGAAACTGAGGGACCCTGAAATTTTATCATCATCTTCCTCTTTTTAATGGAAAAATCTAAAAGGACTTAGCAAAGCAAAATAAATGCCAGCAATATGGGAGACTGTAGAGTCTGGGTTATTTTTTATCATCAGGCTGAGGAGGCAAGAGAGGGCAAAACCTGAGTTACTGCGTAACAATGAGACGTCTAACCCTCAGGTTATGGCAAGAGTGAGCCAATCCATAGGGTGACGAGTTTCAGCTCTTGTTTTGGTAGTTGCTGATTAACTTTGTCTTTTTCTGCGTGTCTGAAACAGTTTATATTGGGGGCAGGCTGTTTGGTTTTTATTTAATCTGCTCTGTAGATTGTATATTGATTCTTGGACAATTTAGTGCATATTTTAACATTTCCTTCAGGACCTATTTTTTTTCCTATTCTGTGTCAAATTTTATCTTAAGGTCTGCTTACTTCTTTCTTCCCTCCCTCTCAATGTGTTTTACTTTTTATTTTTTTGTCACCATCTTGATTTTTGAGAACAATAAGCTTGGAATATGTGACCTGTAGTCTAACATCACAAAAACTAAAGCATGTCCCCTTTCTGGCTTCCTCCCCTCCTCATGTCAAAATTAGACGAAAAAGCTCCCAAAATTTCTCTCTCTAAAGTACCAGCATAAAGATCCAGAGCTGCTAAAACCTCATGTTCTTCCTTCAGGTTTTGATTCATGGATTTCTGAATACTTGTCCTTTTTAATCTGTGAAACTGGTCTTCTGAAAATTGCTAACTATTAGAGCTGTCCTCAATGTGCTGCTTGTAGTGGACAAGGAGAGTCGCTTCTGCTAAAGAGCTCTTTCTGCAGCACTAGCATGTACAAAAGCTCCCGACTATATGGCTGCATTTGGCTGTGGCACCTCTCCTGTAAGGTTTGGAGCACATCTTTCACGCCATCCTGTTTTCACCTGAGGAGTCTTCCTGAGCTGTATTTCTCTCTCCCATTTGGAACTGGAAGCTGTTTGCCTTATGCTAAGCAAACCACTCTCTTTTATTAATAACTTTTAAATGGTGCAGAGAAAACCCACAATCCTAACTAAAGTAGTGATTCTGCAGCATGACAACAAAGAAATACTAGATTATTGACTTATGATGCCATTCTTAAATCCTGCAATTTTAATTCTTACCAAATTTCTTTCCATCTCTTTTTAAACCTTCTGCCTTCCTCTTCATGTAGCTACCAACATTGGAGGGCTCTGGAGCTAAAGACACAAGTACCATTTTTCCTTGCCCACGGCGTCTTCTTTAAGAAGCCCCCAATTCTGATACTATTGATCAATGCTAGCCTGTTCCTGCTCTGATAGACCTTGAATTGGGCTAGGGCCGTTGAGAAGACTTGAGGCCGGAGAAAACAGCACTTTCACTTCAGAGCCAAGGGAGAGGTTACAGGCAGGGTGATGATTTACTCGGTGTGGAGCCTCCCTCAGCTCTCGCTCCTGCAACTATCAGCAGCTGGCTTGGCCATTGGCTAGAGACCCTGCTTCTCTGCAGAGCTGCAGCTGGGATACTGTTAGGCCAATTTTCATGGCCAGGCTGAGGCATTTGTCTGGCTGCCCTGTGCCTGATGTAGACCTTTCACAGCCATCTATCCAGCTCCAGCTGCAAGGCTCAGTAATCTCAGTGTCAGTCAACACAACCTTATTACTAAGAACTGTATGAGGCATTTTTGGCAGCTGGGATTAACTAGAGCCAGCAGCAACCCGTCAATGTCCCCATCTCCTCACTGAGCCATGATCTCCTGGCTAGAGAATATCATAAAGTCTTTGATCTTTCTTAGGGCCTGTCACATATCCATTGCTGTCTTCTGTTATGTCTCTGTGSGTTACGATTTCATTGTTTTTCTTTTTTCTGGCAGAATACTGCTCTTCACTAGGGTGCTGAGCTCTGCCATATCCTGTCTCTTTTATATTGATAGCGGGTGACATATAAACACTGCAGAGAAGCCTCTCCATTGATCTAATATTATGTTGCCAAGAGTTGCCATCTCAAGGCTTGCTCTTGGATCCTGGACAGCTTCTTTGACTGTTAAACTGGCATAAGGAACATAAAGCAGGTGGATTTGGATGCCAGAGAATTTCTCGGTCCTCTCAAGTGAAACAGCACAGTGCAATCCATTTTAGTGGGTGGCTGACGTGCAATACTTGGCTGTGAGCTGCATTACTGCCAGCTGTCTTATCTGATTCAATGTGGTGTCTGCTTCCTAGGGTTGCCTCTCAGATATTGCGATGACATCAGAAAGGATGTAAGAACTGAGATGAAATGGTTCTACTGACCTTCGTTGCATCCTCCTCACCGGCTGCTTTCTGTGAGTCTGCACTGCTCCATCTCTGAAGCTCCATATCTGCTGCAGAACTGTGCTCAGCCTCACCACTACTTGAAATAAGCAAAGATTATCTTCTGGCTTTAGCAGACAACATGGACTCTGGAGAACTGATCTCCTACTTCCCTTATTTCCTCAGCAGACTCCTGATTCGGCTACAAAGGCTGTTTAATCTAGATTGAACCTGGTTCAAGGAGCAAGGCTTGAATTCAGTCTTGGATATCTTGACCAACCAACCTCCAACTTTGCCTAGGACCTTAAGCGTATAGATTCGTTTTCCTTGCCTGATCTGAGCAAGTTTGGTGCATAATGTGGGCAGGTGTTTTCAGGGAGCAGCAGTGGTGTCAATAGATAGCATTCTTTCCTGAGTTTCCGCCCTCATGTGATTCTACATTGCCTCTGATACATGGCACTGCCTACTGGGCTGATTTTTTTTCTGCCACAAGTTGGCAAACCATGCTTTATACAAAATTTAATTTCTATACTTAGATGTCTTACAACACTAGACAACCTAATGGTGACAGAGAACATCCTTTGAGAGAGACTTGTCTTGAGAGGACTTTCTCTGCTATATTGCGAGGAAAAGAACTTGGGTCACCAGTAGAGGAGAATGTAAGTGCTTGGATGTAGAAATATCTTCAAAGACATTCCAGTTTAGGCCGTGATGTTGACTGGCTTATATTTTTTTACATTATTGTTTGGCTATGACCCTTCTATATGGTTCTGCAGCCCCTCTGCTAATGGAAAAAGCTGTGTACCTTTATGTCCATTGCAATCTCTGACACTTTTGCAGGCCTTCAGCAAAAACAAAAAAAACTTTCTGGAGGTTTATGTTGTCAAGGGTTGGCAACTGTCTGCTTTCAGTATTCAGTGCAATGCAAATTAATCTTTTCCCCTTGAAGGAGGCATTATGATTCTTATATGTCCACAAAAACTGCAGATAATGTGCCTGCTCAGGCAGTCGTGCCAATGGAAAGCCTTCTTTTTTTTCTGTTAGTGTCTAGCACAATTCAAAATTAATAAAAGCTGTTAAACATGAGTATGCCTTAGAAGAAATGTGGTACTCTCTGTGAGCAACAACAAAGTCTTTGCTTTCTCATACCCAGAGCTTTTTGTGTGAAGGTGTAATTTCTTTCTACCTCCCTGGGGAAGGATGCAACTGGGGGCAGGACATTTGCAATGACTGATTCCAAACTGACAGGCTCTTGGCCAGGGAAAATTAAAAAGCAGCTCTGTAAAACATTCTTTCAGTACAGTGAGCTGGTAAGATTTCCATTAAAAAAGTTGTCAACAAGCTGGTAAAGGTGATGCCAGGTTCAGGTCCAATTACAAACCAATCTAAATCCGTTTGAAAGGGCAGCAAATTCTAATTCAATCTTCTTTCAATAGTTTGGTGAGAAACTGATTTTAAAGCATGTTTTCAAAGTGGCACTAATGTATAGGGTATGGAGCACAAAATATGGAGGCTTTTGAAAATGGTAGGCAGAGCTTGAATCTCATATTGATGTTAATACCTAAATAGTTGCAGCTCTCCTGTCTTCTGCTTAAGATGAGACTGAGTCAACTTAATTCAGTATTTGTACTTACCCAAAGGGTAATGTTATGCAGAAATCTTCTCGATAAAATAATTTTTAGACACATCGTAGAGACACTTGATGTAAATGGCTGCACTATTCTGTGCCTGTACATGAACTGCTTCACATCTCTTAATAAAAGAGCTATTCTGGCAAGTTCTCTCTTATTCTTTTCCAATGAAGATTTGGAGAGTGAGAAAACGAGAAATCACCTGCATTTTAATATTAGTCTGATTATTAAACTGAGAGCAGTCAATGAAGGAGAGGTATGAAGTGAGGTAAATGTCTCATGGGAATCTCCCTGTTTGTTTACTACCTAAGTTCTTTCAAGCCCTATCAAAACTTCCCTTCTCATGGAAAGTTCTGTTCAGATGACTGTAAGACCCTGTTTATGTAGAGCTTCTGCAATGTATCTGACAGCGTGGAGCGTGTTAGCCTGACATATCCAGAAAGTTAGGGCGGTTCACTTCAGAGCCCTTCATGAAACTTGAGTATTAGCAGTTAGGATTGGGTGAATTCAGCAGAGAAACAGCTCCTTGCTCATGTTTTTGTATACCCATGTCCAGAGAGAATGGAAACATGGAAAAGATGAAGATTTGTCAAAAGGCAGCAGAGCTAGTTTATCAGAATCAGGTCTGGAATAAGTATTTCCCTGGACACTCATCACTGATGGAGTCTTGCTAGCACGTGCCTCCAGCACAGACGGGTTTCTTAAAAGCCCTTGAAACAACGCTCAAGTGAGGCCTAAGTCTTATGCTGGCCTTTAGCACAGATGACAGCATCAGCTTTGGAAGCAGGGGATGAGATTGTGCCCTTGCACATGCCTACTCTGCTGATTTTAGAGAGGTTGTACAGGTGTAACAAAAAGCAAAACTTAGTGCAGGTTGCCCTTACTGAACAGCAGGAAGAAGATACGTGCTATTTGTCCATCGCTTTGTTGCGTGCTATTGTCATGATGGACTTTATGATAAATTGCAAACAGATTTGTCATGCATGATTATCCACAGCTATTAAATATGTTCTCAGCCACTTGTTAAAATCCAGCTACAGTCCTTTCTGTCTTTTGTTATGTTTCCCACTCCAACTGGTGTTAACATTCAGTTAAAAGAGGCAGTTTTAGCCTATTGGTTACAGACCTGCTCCTTCCCAGAGGCGAGAGTGAGAGGTCACTTCCGTACAAGGCAGAAGCTGTTTGGAAAGTATTGCAACTTTCAAAGTAGGAAGCAGCAGACTAGGGAACTCACTACTTTGTTGAAACATTGTCTAGCCTTTCAGTCTTCTGAGCCACTGTTGGCACCAGACCCATGAACACATTCAGAGCCTTTTCTCTGTAACTGCTTAATTTGGTAGTTTAGTGACACTACAGTATCTTTGGGGAAGCATTTAGGTGGTCAGATCTTTTAAGTAGGGCTTCAAGTGAAACAGCGGAGGCAATGTAGCTCTAGGCCAGTCTTTCCAGCACAGGGCACTGCACCCATAGATGGGCGAAGGGGAACTATAGTTAGCTTGCTTGCAGCTGGCTCTGGGGGTCAGAATTGCTGAGAGTGTAGCTATTCCATCAGTGCATACTGACCTCAGACAAAGCCACTTAACCCTCTCTGGAGTTTTAAACATGGTTCTTAGTGGTACTGGCTGTGGCTGGTTGAATGAACTGTTTAGCAATGTCCAGAGCAAATTGCACATTTATTTTTATACCAAGTCAGTATTGGCACAGAGCCTGTAAGTTACTTTACGGCTCGGTTGCATTGCGTTTGCTTGGCTCTCTAGTTGCCTGCTTCCTTGGGCAAAACTTCTGCTGACCACACTTTACTTGGTGGTGTTCTTCTGACATGCTGTAAATAAAATACAACCCCTCCTAGGCTCTCTGCCTGCCTCTACCCACTGCTCCCACAAGATGGGCAGACACTTCAGACACTTCTTAAGGAGAGTTTCTCCCAAATCTTGGCAGGCCAGGAGGAGCTCACTACTCTCTATTTTCTCCTTGATGGTGCTCGAGAAATGCCTCTGGCAAGGTTCTTGAAGAGGGAGGAAACAAGTCTTCCCCTGAAAGCTCCCTGTTCTACTTCTCTTAGTAGAGCGTGACCTGCTTGCCTACTGCTGAGTTTGCAGTGCCGTGCTTCACAGCAGCATGACCACTGCATTGACACAGGGCTTGGTAATAGCTGAAGCATTTTTGCAGTTAAAATCCAGAACAGCCTCCTGCAGAAGCCATTCGCGTGGGCTGCAGCAGCTGTCACCCTCCATGCCCTCTGGCACCCCGAAGAACCCCGCACCTGCGAGGTGAGGAGGCCCCATCCCTGGAGCCCTGCGGCGTTGGGGCCAGGAGGCCCCTGTCCTCGAGGAGGCCCCGTGTCCGGAGCCCAGAGGGGCTGCAGGAGAGGGGAGGGCAGTGGGGGGGCGGCCGG
>NW_028186443.1:613109-689621 GCF_003343005.1 Rhea americana
GCTGCGGGCGCAGAGCTGCGCTGCTCCGCGGGCTCGGCGGAGCGGCTGCCCGGAGGGTCGAGGGGCGGCGGCGGGCTCCTCGGGAAGAGCTGCTCGGGGCCGAGCGGGCGCCGCCCCGCCTGTCTCTGCCGCCTCCACGGCTGAGCGAGGGCTTCGGAAGCCCCCGGCCGGGCCGCTGCGCGGGGAGGTGCCGGTGCCCCGCGGCCGGGGCAGCGCCGCATCGGGCGGCGCATGCCCTGTGTGCCGGCCAGCAGGACGGGTCGGAAACCTGCTGCTGCGGGAGGGGTGGTTGCCCCGGGTTACACCTTCAGGAGGTGAAGGCCTGGCGTTGCTCCGGTTGAACGCCTGCTGCTCCATGTTCGAAGTCTGCCTGGGGCTTGGTGCCGGTTCTCTCTGTCTGTTGGTGCAGATTTAGGGAGGCATGGGTGTGTTACAGCTGAAGCCAAACTTCTTACTCAGCAAGATTTATTATTATTATTCCTGTAAGGTAGGTGTGGATTGGTGGCAGCCCTGAGAAATAGCACTCTGGAACGTGAGAGCATCAGTCACTTCAGAACGTGCAAATATAATATTGAAATAAATGATTTTTTTCAGTCTTTGAAAAAAAAAGAGACAATAAAATAAGGGGAGAGAATTCTGCTGTTTTCCAGGGGCATGGATTTGCAGTCCTTTCTACTTCGATATAAAAATAAGGAAGTGTTCTTTTCACTTCCAGTGTTATTTGGGCAATGCACTCTGCAGAGATTGTGTGCTTGTTCAAACACAACTTTGTTTGCACAGGAATTTTAAAGAGCAGTGCTTCTCTTGGATGTGAATCTACTCACTCTTCTAGACAAAATGTGACTTTTGATGCCAGCTCTATGATACTGCCACTGCTTCCTGTATTAAAAGCAAGAATGGTTACCATTCACAAAGGAGCTCTGCCAGCAAATACCTGGGTTAGGAGCAATGGAAATATGCGGATTTTATGAATTCAGTCCACGGAGTTTATCCATGTGAGTTGGGATGTGCAGATACAAAAATATAGTGGTCTTGCTTGTGTGTTCACTGCTTTGCTACCACTTCCAGTTCTTTGGACTGTCAAAAATGCAAAGGAAGGTTATTATTGCAGCAGCTATGACACCTGCTGCTTGATCACTGTTGAATGATGTGCTTATAGAGGTGGTCAGCTTGACCTGTAGGAATAGCCAGAGCTGACCAGCTGGACTCTTCAGATCTTAAGCACTTGGATGAAGTCTCAGTGCAGGAAAAACTCTGACATTTGCAAGACTGAAGGCTGCAGACCACATAGCAGCAATTGCAGATCACTACCTGGCATATTCCCGTGGGTGATGTGGTATCTGTTCTTCATCTCCTACTTCATTTTGCAACAGGCAGCAATGACTCAAAATATGCCAGATCTTTTCCAGAAGGCCAAAATCTCTGCACTGTGAAAGTTGGGCACTTCAGACGTGATGCAGGCAGTCCACCTACAGTCATTGCAGGAAAAGGTTAGAGAATATTCTTATCTTCTCAGGTTTTGGGGAGAGAGTTTGGAGGAGGTGGTGATGCTGAGGGAGGATGAAATTAATTTCTGCTGTGGGGGAGTTGGCATCTGAACCAATAAGAAACAACTCTAGGAGATGCACTGTTTTTATGGGGAAATGTCATCTGGGTTTTGGAGCCTGGATAGCCATGTTACACCTCCCATCTCTCTTCCTCCAACTTAAGTGATCCCATAAGACACAAGGCTAGAAGTGTCAATGGTACCTTAAAATAGAGGCTCAAAGGCCTGCGTGGCTGAGTTTTTTTTTTTTTTTTTTTTTTTTTTTTTTTTTTTTTTATGTATGCCTGCCACACGAGCAAATGAATGCCTGTCCATACCATCTGCTGCAGAACTGTCAGCTGAAGGAGGCACAAAGTAGGTAACCAAGGAGCTGTCACCATTGAAATGCTTTTGGAGGGAAGATGCAGTGAGCAGTGGAACAGGAGCTGGATATACTGGGTACTTCTGCCCATAGTGGTGTCTGGATTGTCCCTCCAGTTAGCTCTTACACTTCTTTACAAGGGCACCTGCATTTTGCATGGACTTCTCCTTTGGCCTTTTATTAAGTCTTTGACTTGGTCAACAGTGCGCTCTTCACTGCCGTTTTCTTCAGAGTCTGATGCAGCTGCAATGTGAATGGCAGGAGCTCCAGACCCTTTGCCTGCGCTAGCCTTTACTGACATCTGCTCCAAATTGCTACCTCTCTTCACGATGCTTCTCCTCTCCATTTTCCCTCCTAAGAAGCTCACTTTTCAAAATCATTCTCTTTATTCTTCACTTAATGCTTTGCTTCCCTCCTCAATTCTTATCCCTTTCTGTCTTTGAGACTTTTTTCCTACCTCTTTAGAAACCCTGTCTGGTATTCTACTTCTGTCCAGCCAGGACTGCTTCTGGCAGCATTACGGTAACATTCTTTCTCCAGCCAGTTCAATGAACCTATTATCCTTTTGCCTTCAGTTTTCTTCCCTAGAGCTTTTCAATCCCAACATCATGCCTTTCACATTCAGCTCCCTGCTYGCTTTATTCCCCTTTCAGGATTGCCTTCCTGCTCCTTTTCTTCCACTTGCATGTTCCAGACTTACAGCTTCTACTGCTGTACTCTTTTTAATTCTTCCTATTTAAGCCCTTTCTGTCCTCTCTCTGAAGTGCTGGCATTAGTTCCAAGTCTGCAGTTCACAAGATTGTAAGCACACACAGACTTCAACAGGGCAAGATTCAGCTTGTTCGTGGAGTACTGTAGGTTCATGAACACAAGGTGTGCTTTGATGATCCTGGTGGCTTGCTGCCAACAAGAGGGGAAATCTTGTGTATTTCCACCTCTTTCCCATGCCAGCTTGCAAGCTTCCTCAGCTTTTAAGCAACCCAGTTCTGGGAAATAAACTGGTAGGAAACTTAGTTTATTTTTTAGAGAATTTGTTTTCTACTCTCTTYACTCCCTAAACAAGCTCAACTGCAGGGTCAGGTGAGTGCTAACCTCACTGAGAGTGAGGAAGGGGGAGGAAGGGAACAGGATTGCATCCTTTCATCGGCAGCCACCTGTTAGACTGTTTGAGCTGTGGGGTTAGAGGCATCTTTGTGCTTGCTAGTAGAGAGCTCTGGGGATGCTTTGGCTGACTTCTGGTATGGACCAATATTCCTGTCTCAGTTACAGGAACCAAGTCCATGACTAGATTCTCTGGTGCTTCTGAGCGATAATTCATCCTCTGCTCCTTCTGGAGAAACAATTGTCTGCAGATCTCTGTGTGTATTCACAGGGACGTGCAATTTTGCTCATGTACAACAAAAGCAAAACCATGTAGTCCTGGAAGTGTAGAAGGTTGTTTGCTGCCATTATGGTGCAAAATACAGATGGGAGATAACATGCAACTGGAAACTGGTAGAAATGGAGAGCCTGTATGCGACTGTCCCTACGTTAAGTGATGGTAGTAGGCAGGATCCAGTAATTCTGAGGTAATCTAGCACTAGGATAAACACTCCTATAGTGGTACATTGACCCAAAGGAGCTGGTAATTACTACTGTTAGCTAATGGAGTTGTATCCCTTCAGCTGAAATGATGAGTGGGATACCTGGCCTTGGAGTTCAGTGTGCCCTGTGCTGTACAAACCGAGGACAAAACGCTGCTTCCTGCCCCTAAGAGCTTGCAGTGGAATTACAAAACTGGGGAGAGAAGACAGAGGAAGAAGATGGAATAATGAAATAGTAGTGGTCAACAGACCTATTAGTGAAGTTATTTCTCGCAGGTATTAGGACAGAAGAAAGTTTTCAGGAGGAATGTAAAGGGGAGCAGTGAGCATCTTCCAAAAGATGAGCTGGGCAGCATGGGAGAAAATACAGGAGTGCCTCTACTGAGAGGCAAGGTCACCATCTCAATGCAGTGAAAGACAACAGGGGTGCCAGGGCAACAAAGGGAAGTAACTTCCATTCCCAATGGAAGGGAGGAACTGCAAAGCTGACTGTGACACCTTCCAAGGAGTGAGCACAGGAAGGATCTGTGGTCGCAGTCCAGCTGGATGTCCTTGTGGTATGAAGGCTTTCATCAGGCCCAGAGGAAGAGGTGGTTGTCATGCCTGAGGTTGGAATGGTTAGAGTTTAGATAGGACTGTATCTGTTCTCATCCAAATGTGCAGCTAGAGATTTCAAAGGTCCTGGCTTAAACTACACTGTAGTGTAGATAAGACAACCCCCATTAGAAGAGAACAACAGCTGTGGCAAGCAGGATGTCTCTGTGATAGAATGGAGAAGAGAATTCATTTGGTTTGTGCCTATAAAATTCCTAGGTGCAATCAATGAAGGGCTGATGCCTGGCTAATGAAGGTAGACTGTGCTTACTCCTTTTTGGTGTGTATAAGCCATCCATCTGCTAATGATTGAACCTAGGTGTCAGAGGTATGCATCATCCTATTTTTTCCCCCACTTCCTTGATGGTGAATAAAACCATTTCTCAGTGTAGTTCTTAACTATATGGGTCATAACTAGTTCTGCTGTGTTCTTCAAAGCCTGGTAGATCTTGTATTAGTTAAAAGATGAAGCTGCCATAAAATATTAGTAAAGATACTGAAGTGTCTCTGCCACAGAGTATGTTTAGCCATGGAAGCAAGCTGCAGGCGATGGATTAAAGTGCATGAGAAGTATGTAGGCCGCCTTTGTTGTCATGTGTTGAATTCTTAAAGGAGACGCTTTTCCTGCATGAAGTATCTGTGGGATCAACTTCAAGTGTTAGATGTGACTGAGGCAGAGAGGATTTAATTTCGGTTCCAGTAGCTGCTACAAATTCATTGTGTGACTTTGGTTGTGCCAGAAGTCCCAGACTTTCTGTGTGCTACAAGTTGGTGAGTTCTGTGTGGCCCTGTGAAGTTAGCAGGATGTATGGCCCTTTCTTTCTCGTGATCTATGGACAGCAAACAGCTTTGAGTGTGCTTCAGTCTTCACTCTGGGAACAATGGGAGGGGAGTATCAGCATCTCCCTCTGTCTTGCCTGCGCTCTTGAATCTGGGGAGTACCTCTAGTTGTTGAGTTGGCATCCTTAAAAGTATGTCTTCAGTTTTACATTTGCCAAAGAGTAAATAAATCATAACTAGAAAATAACTGCATGATTTTGGCCTTCAGTGAGACTTAACAGTATACTTGCTAGATAGCACAGTGCAGGAAGCTCAGCTAAATAACTGAATGGGTAGGCAGGGAGCATCTGAAAGTAACAGAACGGAAGTATTATTATGCAGCAGCACTCAATGGCAACAGCAGAGGCCATTCCTTCTACCCAGCATTTCTTTCTAAATGGAAAAATGACTTGTGCTTTTTAATTTTAATAGTGAAACCCTTCCTGAATTCAAAATGATCACAGTTCTGAAACAAGTTATGACAAGTGGAAAGACTTTAAGCCATGCAACAGAGTCTATTTCCAATTAATTTCTATTGAGATTAATTCAGTTTTCAATAATTTACTATGAAAAAGACTGATTTTTAAAATAGCTATGAGAACACTTTGTGCTGTTTTATGTAGGTTGATGTGGTAGTAGTATTCAGGAGTTTGTTACCAAAATATTCACACTGATCATGCTGCTGACGTTCTGTTTTAATAAACAATGAAGATGTGAGCTGGAATCAGTGTTCATGAAAGCAAATTCAAGCTGAGAAGACAGAGCCAGCAAAAAAAGGTAACATGACTGTGGTTTCATGTCTGGCATGGGCTGACTTACTTTTCAGTGCATATGTGAAATTAATTTTCAACCCAGTTGATTTAATGGCAGAGTCTTATATCCTGGTCAAGTGTGCTATCCAGTAGAGGACATCATTTGACCAGGCAAATATTATTCCCATTTTGTAAGAAGTTTTTACTGTGCTGTGTACACACAAACTTAATTTCACCTCCAGATGTAGTCTACTGTGTACATTATTGGTTTATTCCAGTTCAGAGGTAAAGCTGTTACTGGAAGGGAACAAATAAACTTTTTTTTTTTTGATTTGATCTTTTTTGTTTGTTTTTCGTATTTTTTACACGACAAGTAATGTTGAAATGGCATTGCTGGCACCAACAGCTGAACAGGTGAAACTCTTGAATGAAAATGGTGGGCTGTTTTGCCATAGGATGCCTGGGAGTCTTATGGGATGAGTGAGGCTTGGACAGCAGACTTCTCTAAATGATGTAGAAAACTGATTAGAATTCAGGACTAGCTACTYGATTTTTCAGAGAAAAATCTTTCTTAGGGCTTTTCATAGCTTCCTCTTAGGCCTTACTTGCACAGTTCTGTACTTCTGTTTTCTTAGTTCTGAGCATGCTGGATATAGACCAGTAATGTTGCTTTAATTTTTTTCATTCTTTTATTTTTTTCATCTCTTTTAGAAACACACTTAGCTCACGTGAGATGAAGTACACTCATGCACTGCTCAATTATCACATCACTGTCTGTTAAATACCAGTTTGCCGAATTTCTTTCAAAGAATGACAACAACAAACGCCTTTGAAAAGAATTTGAGTTGGTGGGTCTTATAGCTCTCATTCCAGCTTTCTAAACCACCTTGAAGTCTGACCAGGCGAAACTAAACCTGATTCTGCTTTCTTATACAATTTTCAATTACTGTTGATTTCAGCAGGGTAGATTTGCTTGTGCGACAATGAGGAAAATGAGCTCTAGAATGATAGATTGTGAGCAAAAAAGGAAGTGGTCTTTCCTGAGGCTGTTCTGCTCCTTAGGCCTATTTGTGGAATGTATCAGAGAAAAAAAATTATGGTAATTTTTTTTCTCCTTCTTTGAGTGGATAGCACTAGAGGCTGCCAGTATGAGAGTGCTAACTGTTTCTTCTACAGTTTGCTGAGAACTATGTATTGTCATTGAGGACAAGGGATGAAACTTGTCTTTCATTGAAATTTGGGTGACGTAAACAGAGATCCAGTCTGCCTTGCCCTCAGACAGGAACACAAGCATCACAAAATAGGATGTGGAACTATTTCTCTAATAATTCTTTCAGTCAAGCGAGGTCCTGGATGCTCTTGGACAGGAACATTTTTGTAAATGGGTTCAGACCTGTTGAGCATTCTTAAGGGCTGAATTTGAATGCTCATGCGAGTGTGACAAACCATTTTACTACCTATCACAAGAGAATGCAACTGATTGTGTATTTGCTGCTCTCCCTTATGTGGTAAAGCTGCTGCTGTACAGAATTTAGATTTCAGCTGTGATCCTTATTCGTATCTGTTAATCTTAAGGAAATTAATGTTTAATGCAGGTAAATTAGCTAATGAACTTACAAACCTAAAAACTTACTTTTAATTGTTTCTTTCTCAACAGTATTCAGAATTTTCCTTTTAATCAACAATTGATACCATGAGAGCAACTAGTTAGGAGAAAAATGACGTGATGAATGAATACTTTATAATGTAATTGTCCCAGCCTTTCTTTGTGCGGGATTACTTGTATTACAGGGACATGGAGAATAACTCTTTCATTGCAAAAGAAGTTGGAAGCATATGTATTGCAGCAAGTTATTCTTTATGATATATCATGATATATACAGTCCCAAAGACTGTGGCAAGCTGGGAATTGAACCAGGGTCACTCACTATCAAATTTTGGTGACCAGACACACACACACACACACACACACACACACACACACACACACACACACTCTCTCTCTCTCTCTCTCTCTCTCTCTCTCTCTCTCTCTCTCTCTCAAGAGACTGTAAATAGTGAATTATTTTGTGGGGGGAAAAAAATTGCCTAGGGTTGGTTTCTCTATTTAAGTAGTTTTAGTTATCTGTGTGAAAAAGATAATATTAACAAGCTGATTTTTGAGTTGAGCATTGCTACTTGCAAGAGAACAGAGTTCTGTAACTGAAAGCTACAGCTGAAATTTGCTGGGTGAGCTAAATGGCAGCATTTAAATGTGTAATTTCTGGAAATTTCTAGAAAACTGTATTTTTACCTGGCTGTGTCTTTCTGTCTGTCTTTTTCTTTTTTCCTTTCAGATCCAGTAGAGCTTGGTTCATTCTTTCTATATTCCAGGGGTAATGACTTCTTTTCTATGAATCAGAACTAACCTGTAAGAATAGTAAATTGGAAACCCAGATCTAGTATATCCACATCATGGGAATTTTTTCCATGAGTCCTGCAAAAGTTGTTTTCATGCAGATATGACAGTGATAGCAGAGGAAAATTAAAATATGAAATGATTTATTGCGAAGAAAATCAAGAGTTAATCTGAAAGTTTTTACCCATGCATCACCTCACCTCTCCAGATCACAGATGCAGTAAAATATGAGTGGAACTCCAACCCACTCTGCCTTGTTGAGCAAGGCTTGTTTAGAGAAGAAAAGCACTGACTGTAATCTTTGTTACATATGGCATAGAGAAAAGGAGACTTGTTAGCACCCATCTCACTCAATGAATGTGTGGCGGGATAGCAAGAACTTGACCTTGGTATTGTTTAAACAAAATGCAACAGTAAAAAAAAAAATCCTATTGCAAATATCCATTGCTTTTTAGACAAGGATGTGGTTAACAGTTTATTCAAGTCTGATTGTGCGGATGTCTTCACAAGCAGCACACTGTATAAACTGACTCCCAATGGAATGCAATCTCCGACTTGTCATCACAATAGAAAATCTGTATTTAAAACTTATTTCCTTCATAGAACTTGACCTATTTGTAGATCACACTCAGATATCCATTCTTGTCAGACTGAGAAGTGTAAGCTTAATGTGTTTGAGGAAGGATCTATCTGATGGAAGGCAAATAAGGTGATATAGGCAGGTCATAAATGGATATGCCTTGTCATGTTTGTGCTGTGCTGTGCTGAGCAGTGCTCCTAACAGAGTATTACTTGTCTGATACTCTGACACTAAAATGTCAAAGTGCTGCAAAAAATGTCAGTCATTAAAAGGTAATGTATATATCCCCATCACTCTACACACAAAAGTAGACTTTACTGTAGATTAGGAGACCTATTTAGGAGAATATGTCAACAAAATTGTACAGATATACCATAGAAATGTTGAACTTTGCAGACGAGTAATACTGTTCCAGTAAATGTTCATGCTGGTTCTAGTAATGAATTGATGTCAGAGTTGCAAGGAAGCACTGAACTAGGTACTCATGCAGTTTCTGTGATGTACTACTTTGCACCAATTCCATGAGAATAAAACAGTGTGGTGAATCCTCATTTCATTTTGTATTGTTCAGGGWTTTCCTATGACACTGTGCTTAGAAATTCACTTTGGTTAGTGAGTTCCTAATCCAATTAAGGGTTATGATGGTGCAAGAGAGAAGTTTGGGGGATTGAGCAGGGGAGTATGTGGAATATTGTTACGTATTTAATCATTTCACCATTTGTGAGTAAGAAGTAATCAAAGAAAAGATGTGAAGAAGCCTGGGTTTTTTTTTGTTTTTCCTTTCACTATTTTGAATTGGGTGTTAGATCTGTGGGATTTTTTTTTTTAATTCTTTACAAATTTGAGCAGATGTTATAGTTGATTTTTAGAGAGTTCCAATCAATATAAAACTTTTTTTTTCCTTCTCCCTTAAAAGGAAATGTTTCAATGTGAAGAGAAAAATGAGGGAGACATTTTATAGTCTGGGAATGAAAATATTTTCCAAAATGCCGGAATTTTCTGCAGAATGAGGACTGCACATTTTGGTTACATCCTTCTGGATGTCTGAGTAGATGCAATCAGAACCCTAATTCTGGGAGTGTGCTTGCCTAGCTTTACATGAATGGTCCTGCTGACTGCAGTGGCACTAAACATGTACCTAAAATTAAGTCTACAGACCAGACCTGGCAGGATTAGAGCATTAGCACAATCCATATAACCAGTCTAAGGTAACAAGTCTGCTAAAACTAATATAACCATAAAATTTTATAATGAGGTGGTCATAGCTGTCAGTGTAGCTGGAAGAGGAAAGAAGCTTTCTATTTGTGCAGCAGCTGGCTCAGTCAAGCGTTTGGTTTCTCTTGCTGTTGCTGGATAGTTCAGGTGGATGTGTGCTCACTGGTTTAGAGGAATATTTCTTCCTCTGTTTTATAATTCCTTTTTTTTCCCTTCAGCATTTCTTTTTTTTCCCCATTGCCCTCCACATCTCTACCTCCATTCTGCTGCTTTTTTTCTGCTCATGTTTCTGTTTGTTGTACCTCCTCCCATCTATCTAAATCCAGTCTGTAAATGCAGTAATGTTCAGGTCAAGCATAAAAATGGAGCATTAGTGTGCTGTTAGTGTATTTTCCTTTTTATAGTCTTACAGTTGTCCTGGTCTAGGACAGGAAAAAAGTGAAAAGTAGATTCTCTTTCCACTGAGTTAAAACCATACAGGAGTGTAGCTAGAGATTCCAGCTTTTGCATGTGGTGCTGTCAGATGGCTCTGCTTTTCATCTACTCCCCTGCTGTTATCATCATGGCTGTGCACTCAAGGCAAGGCTGATAGTCGTCTCCCTCCCTAATGGGTGGGTATAGCAAGCTGCAGTTATTATGCAAAAGAAAACAGTTTAGATAAGAAACTTGGCTTCTGCTTTTTGGGATTGTTCACCTTGTGTCCTGCTATTGGTCTGTCATGCTACATCAACAGCCTATGGAAACCAGAGCGTGCACTTCTCATTTAACTGTTCTGAGCGACTTACAAGTTAGTGATGTAGTGAGGCTTCACACTTCCAGCTAGTTCTCCCTTCCATTCTCAAAAACTGATACTGCACAAAAAGAAATGAAATGATAGTTGCTGCCCAGCTTGCCAAAATTGTTCAAATCTGGCTGTTAAGAAACAATCAACAAATCTCATAATTTAAGAGAAAGTTCATTAATTTAGAAGAAGCATCAAATGTGGTTGCCAAGAAGCTTATCTGCATTTTCAGTAAGACTGGTCTTTTGTTCTCTGAAACAAAACAAAAAACAAAATATGAAGTGGTGGGCACTGTAAATCAAATCAGTGAGTCCAGGCAATGCCAGTGTCCAATACAATCAGGGAATGCTAATAGACTCTTATTAGGGTGGCTAATCTGTTGACACAGAGTGAAGCAAACTCAATAAGGCTAATGCGCTAGAGCGATGCTGTGCAGTCTAGCCAGCAAATAAATGTGGATGTTATGAGTGGCTGCATCTAGTTTACACAGACTTGTGCTCTTCACTGTGGCTATGCTTAAACAGCTGCTAAATCCAGAAGCATTCTTAGCAGAATATAATAAAACTGATGCTCCCAAGGACTTCTGTCGCCATCAGAATTTCTGCTTGGAGATTGATGATACTTTTTCCTCCCCTCCCTTCATGTTCTGTCTTAGAACTCTAAGGTTGCTGGAAGCTTTCTCTTTGGCACCAGCACGTTTGCTCATTTTCAGTCAGTTTAGTGGCAGTTCTTTTGCAGGGAGCTGCTGTTTTCTTCTGAGTACTGGTGAGGTTTTTAACACTTTTATTTATATATCCTTCTCCCTTCTTTCCAAGCAAATTTTAGTGGCTGAAGTTGAAAGCCTTTTATTTTGGCAACAAAGCAGCCTTGCTGTAAGGCCCTTTGAACTGTTCTTTGACCAGAAGTCCCTTCAACTTTACATGATTCATCAGGAGATATTTAGCGCAAATTAAGTAACACTGGAATGCTGCTGTTAGGGAGATATACTTGCAACTTATAAATGGACTTTTGAATTTAAATATCAGTGCAATCCCTTGCATGCTTTCCTGTGATGTGGGGTATGTTTGTACTTGTGTATTTGTTTCCATCTTCTGTGGGCATCATGCTGAGGTGAACTGAGGTGTTCTGAGGTGAAGGTGTGCCAGTATTAAGTCTGTGGCTAAGGGAAGTGGCAACTTCCAGTTGTGGACAGGGCCTTGCTGCTTTGTATGCAATGTTCCTGGAAGCCACTGCATCCAATATTAGGAAAGTACAGACCTGGAGAATGAACAGCTTTCCTTGTTCTTTCAGTACTGCTTGTACATGGTTAATATTTAAAAGTGATTAGGTCTGAAGGGAAGCTTTGAATAGCAGAATACCCCAGAAATGTAAATGGTTAAAGATAGCAAATGATCTGCAACACCTTAGAGCTGTTGTTTCTGTGAGTCATGTGTTGCACAGTGCTGTAGTGCTGGCACTAAAATTCAGTAATGCTACATCTGTGCCTTTTCCTATGTTTTAGTGCTTTTTCACTCCTAAAATGTAAACAAACAAAAAACCACACTGTCCTGTGTATATTTTTATGTATGCCTTTGTAGGCAAGTGTTAAGCTTTTGTGAAGACTTCCATGCTTTTGCTGTGCAGATAGTACAATTCCCTGAAGGTTAGGGAGGTTGATAGTGTGTGACAATAGGATGTGAATTAGCAGTGTGTATCTCTTGCATCTTTAATAACATTTTGTGCAAAGTGTTGTTGTGCTCTTCCCAAAGGAGAACTCTTTGCCATTCTCATTTTCCTAAAGCGTCTCCAGCCTCTTGCCTTGAGCTGCAGATGCTGATCTTTTGCATGTGGTGTGGCAGCAGGTGCAGTCAGACACCTCACGTGGTTGATGCCTCTGACAGGAATTGTCTTCTAGCAGTCCCTCGAGTTAGTTCTTTTCTTCTCATAACATTTTGGACTTCTTTCCAAGTGAATAATGACTTCTCTTCTTAGGATTTTTCCACAGAATTTCACAACAGCTTCTTCCCTATTTTCCTAGCTTCTACATTAGAGGTCAGGAGTTGTGACAGCAGCAGCTTCTGTGTTTTCAGCTGTGCTCATTCCTCATTTCTAACGTGGTAGTTGACTATTCCCTGATAGCTGCTCATCTACAAGGAAGCATAAAAGGATGCCGAAAAGGATTGTAGAGAGAATAGGAGGAGTCATCCGTTGTAAAAAAATTGGGAAGAGCTGGGCTTTCTTTGCCCAGCAAATTCAAATCTGGTTTCAGTGCTGTAGATTAGGATGGTGAGTGGTAGAGGCATGAAAGAAAAAGTATTGAAACTGATGTTGACTCTAAACTATGTGGATGTGGGTACAGAGCAGCCATGAATACATCAAGGCAGAAAATAAGGGAGAAAGTTACAGAGTACCAGCATGCTGTAAGTAACTCCCAGTTGAATTAATGAAGGCTGTCCCTTCTATGTCTTTTAAGAGGAGCTTATGAAGGTAATGAAACAAATTTTGTTACTGTGATACCATGGCAGAAGCAGACCGGACAAAAAGTACACTTCAGCCTGATGTTCATAGGGCTGTATTTTGTTCAAACTACCTTGTCTGATGGTGGAACTGCTCATTGCTAGCACCACGGGCAGGGAAACGACATGCTTTTTTTTCTCTCGATCAGTAAGCCAAACCTAGAAAATGTCGCAGCTGGTAGCTGAGCAAAGTCTGCCTTTTCGTTTCATGCAGGCATAAGAATGGAGAGAATAGTCTGCCTAGCACATTGTATTTTGGTAACACTTCCCAAATTTGCACCAATTTTGTAGATTAAGCATARTTTTACTGTCTGCTGTAGTGCCTAAAGGGGAGATTCTGAAACTCTTTGGTTTTTGCTCTGCAGTCTTAATGCTTAAGCTATTCAGCCACAAAATCCATAACATAGTGGTATAAATTTTAGCATGACTGCACTCTATTGAAAACCAACAAAATGTTACATAAGCTTCTGTTGCTCCCCACTGCAAGTACCTGCTTCTGGTGCCTGGCTCTTCGGCGTATATAACTCAGCCCTCGCTGCATCCACTTTCAGTGGTGTAGATAATGAATGACTTTTTTCCTCCTCTGTGCAGCTGCATCTTTCTACTTAATATTTGTATTCTCGTAGCAGATTTTTTTTTTAAAAAAAAAGGTTTGGAGACTTTTGTTTCAAAAGGCTGCTTTTTAACTCCCTGACTTTCTTTTTCAGAAAACCTTTGTGGATTGAGGGCTCAGGCTAACATCTGGAAAATAGCACCACAAAGAGTATTAGCCTATTGGATGCAACATAGGTCTCCAGTGTGAGCTGCTTTGCTGAGGTGCTTTGCAGGCTTGACTAGGTCACATTCCATTTCTGTTTCTCCAGGCTAGTTGTGCACAGTTAGTTGGAGGGGTGATTGGAGGGGTGATTGGTGAAGCTATGACACAGACAGGTGGATTAAAAACTGGCTGAATGGCAGAGCTTAAAAGGGTTGTGATCAGTGGTGGTAAGCCTAGTTGAAGTTCAATAAAGGGAAAATGCAAAGTCTTGCACCTAGGGAGGAACGTGACTCTCATGGTGAATGCAGTGAGTAAGTGACTTCCCTTAGGGTTTAAGCACCCTTAAATACTTAGGCATCTTCTTAATAACTTTAATTAGGGACTGAGGCACAGGTTTTGACTTGAGAGACTGAGTTCCATGGCAGTGAACAGCCTATGAGGGACACTGTGTCTCTGAGGATATTAAAAAAGCAGCTTTGTTATCTCCAGATCAAATRCATAATATTGATGCCAAGTGAGATCAGCAGGGCCACACATCCCTCTGGACTTGGTGAGTTTTCTGAGGCGAGCCAGAAATGGGAATCCAGTAGCACTGTGGATATTGGTCTTCTGCACAAAGCAAGGTAGCTCCCTCACCCAGCATTGACAGGTTCCAGCCAACCTTTGGGGCTACTGGACTCAGCACTGTAGAAACCGTTCAGTCAGAACCTAAAATGGATGAGACAGGTAAAGGACAGGGGAAAGAGAAAACGTGTCCAGCATCACCCAGTAAATCACTGGCAAGTTTGCGACTGGAGCAAAGCCAATCCATTAGCCAAGAAATGTTCTTTAGTGAACATTTTAACTGTTTAACCTTCTAGGTGTCTTTTAAGCAGGGCTGATAATCTTTGCACATTGCTCTTAAGAAGGGGTCTTGTGAAATGTGGATTCCATGCAGACTGATAGCCTGGTTATTTCAGAATAGGGCAATGAACTTCAAACAGTTCAAGGCAGTAAATGCTGGAAACTGAATCTTAACATATGCAGAACTGGGGAAAAAAATGTGAGCATGTTACTTCCTCTCTTAATAGAAATGCAATATTAGATTTATTTTTCTCATTTAAAAATAATGTCAGTACATGTTAATTCTATCTCCTCAAAAATAATCAAAGACTTTGGTAGTAAATTGCAGTACATTTCTTCTCTATCATAAAGCTGCTATTAGTGTATTCTCGCTGACCACAGATGTTGCAAATGAGATTGGAATCCAATTCTGCTGGGTCGAGGCATGCGCGGGAAAGTGTTGGGCTCTTCGGGGACAGAGGCCAGCCTAACTAGATGAGAGAGTGGGGTTGGGATCAAATCTTCTCCTTGACTCACTGCTGAGGACTTCAGAGAAAGACTACCAATTTTCAGAAGTGCTGCTTGCTGTCCACAGCCATTAATTCTGAATTTGTGTGGTATTGCCTGCTATATAATGTTTGTTTGGATCAGGTATACAGTCACACTTCCATCAAACTAGTTAGAGCGCAAAACACAGAATTTATGCCAGGTTATGGTTCTGTTCAGACTGCAGGCAGAGAGTACCTGATTGTCATGAAGCTGTTTGGTACAAGGTTAGCTATGCTGAATATTTTTAACAGAGGAGATTGTATTATGAGGTTGTACTAGACTGGAGTTTCGTGGCTGTAGCATCATTAGTTTGAGGAACCCTGAAACTGTAATCGCAGACTTGAGCCATGGTCTGACCATTTTATCAGCTGTAGATTACCGCTAGCTGCTGTTGAAGAAATCCTGCTGCAATTGGTTTGCCCAGCTGAGTTTATAGCAAAGCCCAAGACCAAACATGAGCTTTTTTTTGTCTCCTTCATCTGTGTCTGAACTATACGTAGACTGTCCTTTCTCTCCTGCATTTATTTAAGTTGCTGACTCTGTGCAGAGTTCTGCCAGTGGTTTTTTTGTGTGTGTAACAGAGTCGTTTAAATACCCTGTGCACCCATTTCTTTCTCCTTGTGCTCCGTCTCCCTACTTGCCAGAGGTGTTGTGGCCTGCCTGAGGGAAGGAGACATTTTGGTTCCAGCCTGGGCTGTAAGAAAAACAGATAAGCAGCTCCACAGAAGGGCTGGTGGGACTTTCTTGGCTTTGCAGCCACAGATGCAATGAACATCATCTGTGACTGTCAATGGGAGCCGCTTGGCAGATTTCCCATGTGGTGGGCAGAATGCATGACCCTCAGTTGTTCTCTGCTGTATTTAAGCATTTAGTATGGCATTTGGGGATGCAGTGTGCTGCTTTGTGCCTGTAACTTTTCCAGATAATACAGCTGGCTGTGCAATTAACAGGTTTTATAGGACTGACTGCTTTCCTCTGTGCTCTTCCATATAGTATGTGCTGGATTTGCTATGACATCTGGCCAAGTTGTGTGTCTTAGCAGACCTGTTTTTCAGCTATCTGAAACCCAGCAGAAGCTATCAGGAAATGGAGAAGGTCCTGCTGTATTATTTTTGGTAATGTATTTGAAAGAGGAAGTAAAAGTGAAAAATGGAAATACATATAGTGAAACATTAATGATTCAGTTAGGCAGCTTCAGCTTTGAGCTGCTATCTTTTTTCAGTTTTTTTCAGGCCATTGGTTTTGAAATGGCTTTGCTCCTGTATGGATCCTTGCACAATCTACCTTAATTTTCCCTATCCCATTTCAGGAAGGRTGTCTGTCTGCTTTTCTTCCTAGCTGCTCTCTTTTCGCCCACCACCAACCTACAAAGGTCTGGGGTCATATGTGAAAACACTTTATATGTGAATGCAAATTTTTACTGTAGATCATTACTCTCTTCAAGTTAATCTTTTTGGTGGACAGTGTGCTCTTTTGGACAGAAGTTCCAATGATCCCTTTGACATCTATGCTCCCTGAAATCTATAAATGGGTTATGGATGTTTAAAGCTTCTCCCTTGAAAAAAGTGATGCTTTTACCTTGTTTTTTGCTCTGGTTGCTCTGTACACAGCTGACTTCAGCCTCTGGTGACCTTTTTCTAAAGTGCCTGCATCTGTCCCTTTCTGAAGTGAAGCTCTGTGTTACAGAACTGTCCATAAATGAGGTATTGATGATGATCAGAAACTTGGCCCACTCAAATGCGGTCTGCTCAGTTGCATCAGTAGGAGCTTATTGGTGTTCTCTTCGATGTGTTCCCTCTGATCAGAATGCACTATGTATAACCCAAGGGAGTATTTTTATCTTTCGAGTTCGAATGTCTTTACCATGATTTCATTTATACATATGTATATATGCTTATGCCTACCCATCCAAGTTTTTTGGTACCAGCCTGGTTTAAGATATATTTACTCTAGAGGCAAAACCAGAATAATAGGATACTGCTATCCTATTATCTTAGTCTTGATGCCAAGTGAAAGGCAGGGGGAAAGACAGGTAATTTATTTTAATTGGCCCCTTTATATGAGCTAAATTGTAAAAACTAGTGAATTTGGGTATTTCTGAGAGATTTCCAGCTGTGAACTAATCCCATAAATTCTAAAAGCACTGGATTTAAGTACAACTGACTGTTGCTTGAGTATAACTGACCTAGCGTGGTCTGTCAGTTAGAAGTGAACTCGATCTTGAGTGTTCACTGTGTGAGCTAAAGCAGTGCAGTCCTAGCTGAAAGTGCAGTAGAAAGTGCAGTGGCAGTAGTATAGTACCCCTTTTGAGGAGGTTCCAGAGAACCTCCTTTTAAACTCCACTATGAAAGATTTTAAAACAAATGATGAACCTGTCTTCTCATCTCCGCATGGCTCTGAAAATCCCTTTGTCTCCTAAGGGTCTCAGTACAATGAAGGTGAAGCACTTTCAATGTGATTAAACACAAAGCAGATGAAACTTTAATCTTCGGTGGAAATACAGAAATGAAAACCTGGCTTAGAGTTTGATTATAACATCTCTAATGCTTAGAAACCATTTACTCTCCATTGTCTTTTAGAAAGGAGGGAAGAAAAAGTTAATATTTTTAAAGAATATGGTATTAGTTGGCTTTTTAAATGGATTATGAAGTTAAAATGTAATACCAGTATGACAATTGCATTTTTCCACTGTGCTTCTAATGAATAGATACTAATAATGAATAATATAATAATGAATAGATATTAATACTTCTTCCAGAAATATTAGCACTTTTTCTGCATGAGATGAAAAAGCAGTCTGGAGTATGGTGAGAAGGAAATCCAGCTTTTCTGTTTTCCAGAATGATGCCTGATCATTTTCAGAGTGAATCGTATGTTCAAAATAGACAACAGATTGTTAAACAGATCAGATATTTTCTTAAGAATGGGCCTGAACCAAAGCAGCAGATCTTCCATACTCAATTCTGAATGCTGCAGAAATTTCTTTCTCTTGCAAAGTAAGTGTTCAGATGGGGTTCTGCAGGGTTACAGGCTGTCTGCTGCTCTGTTTTTGCAGTACCCTAACACAACAGGATTCTGATCTTGGCTGACTGCTGTGAACTTACTGCAGTAATAGAGCTAAACTTTGGCTGGCCTAACCTCTTGTTTTCTGTCAGAAGTAGCTTCTCTTCTTTTGCTTACTAGCCTGCCTGCTTCTAAGTTCACTGCGTAATCTTGAGATATGTGTATCTTGCCTAGAAGGATTGTTGGTTGCCTTACCATACAAGTAGTTTAGCTGATGCTGACTTCTCTTGCTGCTTTCCATTTACTCTTCAAACGGAAACATGTCCTGCCAGCATTCTTTGAATGACTTGTGGTCTCTGCCATAAGCTTTTCCACAAGTGTTTGCGTTCCTTCCTGTTGCCCTAGCAGATCACATTCCCTTTTTCCCCCCTTTTCTTTCTAACTTAGGATCCTAGGACTGTTCAGATTGAAAGGGACTCAGAAGGTTTCTAGTGCAACCTCATAGAGCAGCTATATGGGAAAAGTTCAGTGACAAAGGTGAGACTTGAATTCATAACTCCTATTAACTGATAAGATTATATTAGATTAGAATCTTAGATAGGAAAGTTTGTGGGCACAGACTATTTTTGTATCTGAATAGGCCCTRCCTTTTGCTGACGTGATGGTATTGGCAGTAAGGATGGGTGAATACAAAGAAGAGATAGAGAGAGTGTGAAGCACTTAGGTAGCTAAAACCTCAACTAAACACAAAAAAGGTGTTGCACAAAGCTCAAACTTCTGTAAAATGCAGAGGAATTTTGAGCTTTTTGCAACACCTTTTCTTGAATGAAATGAATAGATTAACCTAGATGTGTTGAGTTCTTGGGGTTGTCAGCAGGTCAGCTAAAGATCTAAGGTAGTGGGCACCATGGTGATGAGGAAAGATTTGTTAAGGTCTTACTGCAGGGTGTTTGAGAAGCACCATCTCCCTGCTTGGATGAAGTCCTGCAAACAGTGATTCTCCTGCACAGTTCTGTCCTTGCCCTCGCTTTCCTCCCTGTGTTGTCTAGTAACTCTCACCACTCTCACCACCGTCTCTTCCCTGACTTGTGCTTCCCCCATCATCATTGTCATTATGGGGTTTGCAGGTTGCTCTTATTTCCATTAAAGTTCCCTGATCTTTTGTGCCATATACACAATTAAAAGGTATAATTCTGAGGAGCACAGATGACAACTGTCTCTCTGGGGCGTTGTCTTCATGTCACAGTTCCTCATCTACATGCTTGCACAGACCTGTATGTGGATATTTGTATACCCTGGCTTTATTGTTCCCTGTTTTAGACTGGAAATAGCTCAAGATGGAAATCTTCTTCCTCTCTTTTGCTCTTTCTTAATTTTTAATGAGTCTTTACATTTATATACATGTTTTCTAGGGAAATGGAGGTTTAGGGAAAATACTGGCTGCTAGGAAGTTTTCAAACACCTCTATCTACTGTATTGATGAATCATAGCAAATGAATGATAATCATAATGAAGAATGAGTCCTCAATGAATCATACTTACTGTTTCAAGTGAATGCATAATTGGGGAGTTCTTCAGGTGGATACTTGGCAGAATAATGCAGAACCAAGTGGAATCTTAGCACCTGATGGAGTATTGTAGGGGTTTTGTTTTGTGTTTTGTTCCCTTTAAACCTAACCAGTCGGCATGGTTTTAAACATACTTCTTTTAGAAGCCTTTTTTCTTTCTTTAATCCGGTCTGTGAGATTTAAGTTCCTAGGTTTGCTTTAGTATTCAGGAACTTCAGTCCCAGATTGAGATCATATTATGTGAGGAGGTGGGAAATGCAGAGTACATAACACCTCACCTCTCTTCAGAAGCAGCAATTGTTTATGTGCTGTGTTTTGCTTTGCATGCTGTAAGAAATCTTGATTGCTCTTCTACTTATTATTATAATGATCATACTCTGTCAATGCAATCTTGTTATGGATATCTGGAACCTAATTTACGAGGCTAGATGTCAAGAGAGGCAGTTTTCTGAAGTAGGATAATTCTCCCTTGTGAGGGTTCTCTGCTGTCTCTGGGAGCACTGGCAGCCTGGCTTGTGTGCCTCAGCTACATGCCTAAGGCTGAGAGAGAAGAATGTGAGACTGTCTTTTGACTTTATCAAAGGGACAATTCCTTATAATTACAATGGGTAAGGTATATTCAAGTGAATCTGACTTAGTGTCCTTGTGCAGATAGTTAATGGTTATGTACCTTTCAGCAGAAATCCATCTTCTGTGAATGAATTTGATACCATTGCAAAAGAATGGTTTACTAGTTATTTTTTTAAATAGACAATTTAAATGAGTGTGTTACCAAGTTATGTAAAGGGTTGCAATAACTTCTGTAGCTGTGTCATGAGTTTAAAAAAACTTCAGCTTTAAAAACGTTTTAGACTGTTACAGAGATTTTTCTAAAATGGAAGTAATGGAAGAAAAGAGTTGATGGAAATGTGAAATGGACACTTAAGTGCCACTGCTTCAATTGAAAGAAACATACTTTTTAGACTTTTGTTAGTGTTGTCTCTTTAATGAGACTGTTAAACATGACTTCAGTAGCAAATGGCACAGACCTTGTATCCTCTCTATTCTGTGAGAATTTAAGTGCAATCGTATATAATATGTAATTACCATTAGAGGGCTGGCCTTTTGAAGTTACGCATCATTTGAGGAGGAAGAATGTTCTCGGCTTTGCTAGATCAAGTACAATGTGTAACAGCTAGCAGATGTAATGATAGGTATCAGCCATGTGGGTCCTTACTTGGTGTTAGTCTGTGACTGTTGGAAATGCACTGCTGTCTAGTGTTTGGGGCTGGGAAGATGGTCTTGAAAATGGAGAGAGGTAAAGTGAACAGTGGTATTCAATGTTTCTTCCAGATTTGCTTTACTATTTGAGGGATTTGGTTAATGGTCTTGTATTGCTGTTACCAGCTAAACCTGCTCTTGTTTTGTTTTTTTACCTCCTCTTGCTGTAAAGCAGTCCTGTGGTTCTCAACACTGTTTAAACATCTTGATTTCAACAGAAGTGTCTGAGAGATTTTGTTCTTAGGAAGCCTGTGTTTTGCTTTTGTATCCTCATGTTATCAACCTAGGAGAGTGTTTGGACTCTGAAARCTGAAGTTAAATGTGAGTTCAAGATCAGGCCCTCTCGCAGGAGTTTGTGTGCTTAAAAATCGGTACCCCAATGAAATAATGCCAGGGTGCCTGTGGGGATCCTGAGGTCTTTTCTGCATGAGAGGCTATACTAATTTAACTGTTTTAGTTGAAGGAATGCATCTTTTTTCTGCACCCAATGCAGAAATGATAGTAATTACTACTTGACAGGAAAGCTGTAATGGGAAGTCCGTTTGTGCTTGTGAGATGTTTAGAAGTTATGCCATTAGAGGCTATTCAAGTAACAAACGTGTTTTCTGATAGTTTATTCCTTTTATTTCTTTTTCTTTACTAGTAAAAATTGATTAAAAAACAATAATTGCAAATGGATTTTTTTTAAACCTTATGGAACCCAGGTGCAGATGCCAAAAATCTTGGACTCTTCCATTGTCCACTGTTGTAAGAATTTGTATTCTGTGTTCCACAGATGTATTTCCAGGAGGTTGTTAGTAAAAATGTGCAATATCTCAGAGATAGAAAATGATCTTTACCAAGGTGAACTGAAAGTAAAATTTGTGAATAACATCTGTTGCAAAACATCTTAATCAAAACTGATTTTTTTTCCTCCCTAGAAAATTGCTACCTCAACATGCAAATTATTTCTTGAAATTTTGTTGGAACTGTCATAATCTGCAAACTTTAAATTACTGTGTTGTGACTTTAGGAGCCATAGAAGAGCATAGAAGAGCCATAGAAGCAACACAGAAGAGCCTAAAAGAGGCAGGCCTAGCTTGAAAAGAGATACTATGGTTGCTAATTATATGTAACATATACTTGAGGGGGGTTTAAATGTTGAAACCACTAAGATGGCTGTCATTTCTGATATAATGGAAAATAAATGTTTATGACAATATCCTGAAAGTGAAGTCCATAGTAAATGCATTAAAGACTTGCTAATGCTTAATAACAATTGAGAAACTTACTGCTTTAGAGGATGATTAAAAATTATTATGCATGTGAGAATGCGTGCTGCCACGCTGTAACTCAGCAGATCGAATCAGCACTCTGTGAAGCTGGGCATAGCCCTCCTGTTGTTATGTGGAGACAGGGTCCTATTAAACTGAGGATACTTAATTTTGTAAAGGACCGAGTTTTACCTTCTGGGATTTTTTTGATGGAATTTTTCCAAATTAATGGAAGACAGCCACATTTGTAACATCAGATAAGAAGGTAATGATTATATTGGATCAGACCAGAGATCTACCTTTCCTCATGTATAAATCTCCCTGCAAGTCTGTGGTTCAGGAGTTCTCTGAGCCAGAAGTCGTAGACAACACCACCAGTAAATCTGTCCTGATGTGACAGCAGGGGGCTCTGCGGAGTTACTAGTGGGAATTGCTGGCTGCAGTAACCTGCATCTCTAAAGTATGTTATGAAAATGCTCTTCCCATCTGTGCACCTCTAAGAAGGCCCGTTGTAGGTAACAGACAACTAGATGGCTCTCCAGATCACAAATCATAAAGTGCGTTCCTGGAGAACACTGCTGATTTTACACTGCAAAATGGCTTCCTCTGGGACACATTTAGCCTCAGGTCAGTTCAAAATGAATCTGGCTTACATCCTCCTAGAGTTAGCAGACGCTATATCAGTTTGGGTTTGTTTATGAACTTCCATGTGTGCAAAGGTCAGCCCTAAGATGGTTTGATGCTGCTCCTGTTTTTGGATATTGCTGTATTTGCCAAGTATCTTCCTCATGCTGCCTTTATAAAGCTCCGTATGTTTTGCACCTGGTTAAATTATTGTAGCTAACATTGACAATAGGGGGGTGTGTGTGTGTGATGCTAAACAGTAATGTTCATCTAAACAGCAGAGAGATCAGAATTACTGCTGTTTCTACTGTTGTGGGCTGGATTGAGCAAGTAAAATTCCTTCTCAATTTGCAAATCTCTGCTATCACCTTCCACATCATAATCTGGAGGACTGCATGTATGGTATAACAGCAGTGTTTTGGATATATAAACTGTGTGCTCATTTCACAGGAACTATCCTGAATTGTTAGTGTGATACATGCTGACGTGATAGGAATTTTGTAAAAACCCTGATGTTGAGGAGCCCATCAGAGCACCCTCTATACTAAAGTAAGAGTTGGAATCTAATCTAGTGCTTAATGGGGGGTTTTTGGGAGTCCTGTGAATTGACTGTGGTTTTGGGGACAAAGATATATCCAAGAGAGAATTCTTAATGTCAGTAGAACATAGTCTACTAAACTACTGTAGATACTGTGCTGTGTTTTTATTAAAAAAAGAAAAATCATCTTTTGGTATAAAATGTGCTGAAGCTTTCTAGCAAGGTTATTGGTGCCCATCTGATGTAGGGCAGAAGGACAAGCTCATGTCAGATAGTATTGAAGATTCTTTTACAGGGAGAAAGAAACCAATAATATGTTAATAAAACATAACTGCAGTGTCTGTGACATTACTTGCAGTATATTCCTATAAAACTTTCAGGAAAACATTCATCAGGCCATTCAGTCAGGATCGAGCTGTCAGGCCATATCTGGTCTTGTAGAGAATCAAGGTGAGAAAAATCCCCCCAAATTTTGGATGAGAAAATTTGTTTTTGTTTTGTTTTTAAGCCTGCTAGTTTTCTAGTAAAACTTCACAATATCTGGTACATGCAGATGGATTTTTCTTAGTTGCTGTATCCTTGGCAATGCCTTTTGACTATTTTTGGTTGTATATCTAAGGTAGATATCATTCAGGCAAAATCATTATTCTGCTTTCTTTGGCATAAGTTGGCTATGATGCCCTACTGTTTTCTGTGGCAGTTTGCAGTGCTGAAGGCACTTTATCAAATAGCATAAAGCCAAAAGTTTGAATTCTGAATAATAGATTTTGCCAAAGTTTGGAGAGACAATTCTGGAGGTAGGAGGGGGGAGGAAGGAGGAAGGAAATAGATTTCTTCTCTCTTAACTTCATATGCAGGTGGTTTTCCTTGTTTTTAATTTTTTCATGTAAGGCCAAAAAGATGTTGCTTTTAGTGCTCAAAAGTGTGGGGGATAATTTATTATTTCACTCAACTCTCCAGATAACACAGATGGCAAGAGCAAATGAAAATACACAGCCTTGGATGCACTATTACTACATCACAGACAATCTGCCCCACACAGAAGGCTGGCTCGAGGCTGTGCTTTTTCTGGATACAGTTGCAGTGAGGCAGGACTTGCCGCTAGCTGCCTGCATGGCAAGGAATTTTGCCTGCAGTGGCAATGTACACTCTGTGGCATCTCTAAGAGCAGCCTGGTGAAATGTCTGTGGCAGCAGAGGAATCTTCTCATTTTCTTTCAAGATGTGTAAACTCCCTTTGGCCTGATACTAAATTGGGCATCAGTTCTCATTGCAAGCTCTGTGGAGTAATATCCTCCTCCTTTCTTAATTGTGAACTATCTTGGGTGAATCACAGTACTAAATTCCTCAGTTTGATGGTATTTGGAGTAATGACTAGGGAAATGAAGGTGAGCTGGTAATCCAGGAGAACTGAGAAACAGATGATTTAATTGTTTTGCAAATCACAGTTAAGTTAGTACAGAGATTAGAAGGAGAGAATGATGTGGCAGGTTAAGAGGGATGAATAAGTGTGTTGTCCTCATCTCTCCATCCCTGCAGGCATTTTTTTTGTTCCTAATGTCAGGAAGCAGAGGGATCTGAAAAATTCAAAGAGCAAGCATGATTTTGTATTAATTATGCAGAAGTGCCTTGTTTTCTTTCCTTTCTTCAAGGAAAGGAAGTAGGAAGAGTGTGTTGAAGTCTAGGAACCTAGAGTTTTGTTGCTTTTGGTTGTTCTGGAGACTGTTGGAATTATCGCTAGCTTTAAGTCATTAAAAAATGAATTCATCCATATTGAAATTTAACCACTGAAGGAAGAGGGCCAGTGCAGATGTATAGCTAATGGGGTTTGTCTGCAGAACCCCTTGAACCTCACATTCTGTTGATCTAGAGAAGGCTAGGAGTGCCAGAGAGAGAGAAAAAGACATAAACTGCAGTGGGGAATGACATTAACAGAAATTGTATATTGACTTGATTATGTTGGCATTTTGCATTGTGCATTTTGCCTAACTATGCAGAAGACTTTAACAGAAAGAAGAGTTGCTTGTCTCTGTTTTTAGTTCTGTCATTTCCCTGCCTGCTTTCTCAGCTGTATAGAAACTTTGCATCAACTGGTTTACAAGTTTCTGTTAAAATGAGAAACATCATAGTCCAGTTTTTAGAGGAAATGAAGCTTCTGCAGATGTGCTATGTTTGTTGCTCTTGTTGGCCACTTTTGTTCAAAGGGGTAGTAGTTTCATAAATCAGGTTTTCCTAAATTTCATGAGAAGTCATTCAATTGTGAAAAGATCATCATATATTGAATAAACAGATGCAGATGAATTGCCTCCTTCCAGTCCAGTCATCTTTTTTTTTTTTTTTTTTTTAAGTGAACTGAACTGTTTTGATACGTGGTAGATTCAGTATTCTGAATTCAGGTATACATGAACACTAAGAGCTTTATGGAATTTGAATCTCAAGACTTTGAGCCAAAGATAACTTTTAAAGTTATCTTTTTACAGATCAGACCAAGCCCTTTGCTCCAAACAGCTTGTAATCTGGAAATGTTAACCAGTTTGATCCTTTCTTTTCCTCCATAGGCTGATGTTTAGGTCCACTAGTGTGATTTTTGTCTTTGTCAACTTTGAATACAGGTCGATTGCAGACTGAGCAGTTAGTGGAAGAAGGAGCTATATGATAATAGTCTTCAGCTGAATCTTCAGCCAATTCTGTGTCACTGATGAGGGTTCTGCTTTAATGAACAAGTTGAACAGTTGCTTTACTGCACCAGCCATTAGTTATCTCTGCTTTCTTCTCTAGTCTTTCTCCTATTGTTTTGTCCTCTCATTTATAGCAGGAGGAAAAGGGTTATTGCTAAATACTGTTCACATTGATGAGCCAAATAGGTGACTCTTGCAACAGTTAACAGTTCTGCAATTCTGAATTGCAGAAAAGCACAGACACTGAAAGGGAGGAAGAATGTCTCTGTTCTTTTTTCCTTTCTGTATAGTGGCAGACAATATATTATGGTGCTTGCTGGCTTGTGTCCATATGAGTGAAAAGGTGCTCTACTGTATAATTCTGCAAAGACTGTAATCCTGAAGGATAAAGAAATAGATTGTTTTGATTTATGATCCCAGAATATCAGCTGCATGCTAGGTAAACGTTTCGGTTCTAAAGCTTGGGCAATATAGTTTTTTTTTTTTTTTTCCTTAGTATACAAGTAAACAAATGTTTTCTACTGTGCTAGCTGGTGGCTTATATCCTGTTTGGTTCATTTTGCCTTTTAAGTCCCTACAATGTTGTTTAAAGCTGAGAAGGTGTCCTCTCTCCTTTGGAGTTTTGTACCTTTTAACATGAGTGAGAATTTGGGCAAAAGTCATGTTCAGAGTGAAGAACAGGCTTTAGGAGCCTAATGAGCAGCAGCATTAGTGTCTGTCTGTTAGCACAGACACTGTTAGCAAGTTAAAGCACATGCGTTGACCAAAATGACTCACTCAAGCTATCTGTGTGCGTTTTCTTATTAATGTAATATTTTTTCTCCTTTAAGCCTAGAGCAGATGTGAGCATTCCAATGGGTTAATGTAAGTCTGTGTATATTTTCAGCTGGTCTGCACAGATTCAGTGGCACTCAGTGGCGCATGCAGAACATCCTCAATGACTCAGTGGAGAGCTCCGATGATGAATTCTTTGACGCACGAGGTCAGTTTAAGTTTTTTGTCCTCCTGTACCGATTCTTCCCCCAGTTTTGCAGCAAGCAACTAAGCTGCTTTGGGAATAGACTGACAATGTTGTCCTCATCAGGCTGAGATGCGGGGAAAAAGAAAATAAGATATTCTGTCAAGGATTTCTGAGTGGGCGTAAATTTACTGGATATGGGAGAGCGGGGGGTACTGAGGAGGAAGAGTAAGGTGCATATGAGCTGGATCTGGCACCAGAAGCAGCGTGGCTACAGCAGCACAGAGCTTTGTGGCAACTCTTGGGTTCCGCTTGCTTACWGCTGACATAGTATATGATATTTACTATCAGAAATGCTTTTGTTTACAGTTCCCAATGAAGGCCATGAGTACTTGTGTAACTGATGGCCAGCTTTGAAAATTCAGGCCACAGAATTTCCCCTCTGGCAAAACTTCCACTGAGGTAACTGGGAGCTTTGCTTGTTCAGAAAGAAGCAAAATCTGAATGCTTGAGTTCAACAGGTGAATCCAAAATGTGATGCTACTCATAACATCTGTAACTCTGAACAGACTCCAAATCTGGGCAACCTCTTTAACATGATAGATTTTGTTTTGAAGTGGAGCTAAAGTTTGTGGGTTCTGTGAATGCACAAGGGTGGAGAGTCTGTTTTTGGTTTTATATGAAGGAGCAAAACCTCATGCTTTTTATGAACTAATTCGTTTGCTTATCTAGAGAGAATAACCAATAAGGGAGGATTAATTTTGCTACTGCTGTGAAATCCAGCTGTAGGATCTTTCATAGTATGAGCTACTGAGATCAAATGGAGCTGTTTTTATGTCCTCATGTTACCTAGAGTTCAGTAGTGAAGAATGATGGAATAAACTTGCTGAATGTACTTTGGCTTTTGTAACAACCTGGGATTATGAATTACAGAGAAATCTCTGTGATCAAAAGGGGAGGGATCTTTTCCACACCTTAATATGAAATACTTGCTTGGATTTGGATGTATTCTTTAGTTCAGTCACTTTGGGTAACAGCACACTCAGCACGCTCTGACTTCTAAGTGCAAAAACATTTGATGCTTCACAAAGGAAATAGGTATATTACTTCAAACAGCTAAGATTGTCATCGAATTTCTCCATCTGGTTATACTGACAGTAGAGAGAAAATCACCTCCCTTCCTAACACTCCTGTTCTTCTTGAACAAGGCCTACTTCTGAACAAATTAATTTTGTTTTATGTAATTGACTTCAGTCTCACTGTCATGTGCTGTTTGGATATCTGGAGATTCGTGGGTATGTTGTAAAAGGCAGTTGGTGCTTTCAGAGCTGTATTTGGGATTATATGTCTACTGTCTTGCAGTGAACTCTTCCATATTTCAAAACAATTTAATTTCCTATGTTGAGATTGTTGCAGGATTAGTCAGTGTTCATTAGAGTACCAACTCTTGGGTTTTTATAATGGCATATACTTGGGTTGAAAGTCAACCTGAAGYGGAAGGTATCCTCTGGGAGCTAGGAGTGCTGAAAGGAAGTGCGATATGGTAGTTGGGTTAGCAAACTGAGGGGAAAAGAGTAGTTTTCTGTTCTGAATGGTTGTGAGGATAGTTTTGAAGGAGGTGCGAGTTGCTGCATTACAGTGATCTCACTCCATTGGGGGAAAATCTCAAATATCTGAACCAACCTCACTGATAAATCACTAATTTATTTCTGTGAGCCTGAGATTGCACTATTTTATTTTCCTACACAAGCTGTTTCTGCAGAGGCATAATTAATATTAATCAAATTGTTACTATGTATTACTAATAAGTACAAGTTTTGTATCCAGGATGCTTAGATTTCAGTTTCTCTGCCCGTGGCTCTGACAATGTTGGTGACTATATGACGGTAAACCGTGTACTTTCTTTGAATTGTCTACTGTAGCTGTAAAATATTTGACAAATTGAAACTTGAAAGACAAGCTGCTTACTTGTGAGTTGAATTTGTCAGTTTTAGTAGTCAAAAACCATAAACAAGGACAGAAGAGTATTCAGAATAAAACTGAGTTTAAAAGCTTGGCTTAACTTTCTGTCCTTGCCTAGAACACTTTAGCCATCACTTGAAATCAGGCAGTTCTTAATTGAGATGGGTATTTGAATAATAATTTTCTGAAAGTCACCTATATTGTGTTCAACTGATCGGGTCTAGTAAAGTGATATTGTTTGGCTTGGTTTATTAAGGAGGCCCCTTCTGTCTTCAGAATCAGTGAAATTGGCTCTGGGCTTCATGTTGTTTCAGAAGGTGCAGAAACATATTTGCATTCTTTTGCTTTACCACAGCTAGAAATGAGTCCCTGGATGTACAAGCATGCTATAGAAAACGGGCTATACAGAAAAAGGACTGCATATATTTTCTGATTTCATTTGAAGGGAGTTGCTGTGTCTGTCTCTCTACCTGTATTGCTGAAGTGGGTATTCTGCTCAAAGGCTTTCCCAAGTCTGTAACGCATGCATCGTATTTCAAGTTTCTTTTCTTTTCCTGAACAATTAGGCTTGCAATAATAACTACTGGCTGTGGTAAAGGTTTTTCTATCTGTGAATCAAGAAGCAATTCACAAAGAATTAAAGAACTAAGTGATTTAGAAAGGTRAATAAATATGAAGGATTTTTTAGATGTACAGGTAGACTGAGGCACAAATCCTGGTTGTACCTTGTCTGCTCTCACAGTTGCAAGCTCCTGCCCTGGCTGCAGTCACCTCAGGTTTCCCACACTTTTGAGCTGGGCTTAAGCAAAGTATCAAAGAACGATGTGAGAGCTCTGAGTGGAAGAGGGTGTGTGTGTTAAAATACACTGCAAAACAGCAATTATTTTCTTATTCTGTAGCAAAACATAGTCTGAAAGACTTCTAACACATAGGGATGTTCTAGGTCTCTATGCAGAGAGAGGAAAGAATTCAGATATTATAAGCTGATTTGTTTCATGCTGTCTGTTGTTGTTAATGTCAATAGGTAGGCCTAAAGACACTACAGTCAATACTTGGATGATCCTTGCTCTTAGGGTGGGTGTTGTTGTTGTTGGGTTTTTTTGTTTGGTTGTTTTTTTTTTTCAGATGGAGGCTTCATTTATTATGGGAATCTAAGGTCATGTTATCAGTGTTGTAAATTGTCATAGTTACAATGCTGTTATGGATGTGTAACTAAAATTTTGGGGGAGAGAGTATATGTGGTGCATGTGTGTTGATATATATTTTATTATGTTTTTCTAACCTTAAGAATGGCAGTTAGGTGTTTTGATTTTGTATCCAGAAAACCAAGATATTTGTCTTATGTCTCCTTAAAATCTCCATGCCATTAAAATCCCCTAAGTCTATGGAAGGCCCCTTGCCATAGGAGCACTAATAAGCAATACATTAATTTACCAGTACAGAAAAACTTTTTACATTCCTGGTGATCCAGGTTGATTTGCTTGTCAGGAGGAAATCTATTCTATTGGGAAGCAGCTTCAGCTACAGCAGAATTGCCTGAATCAATATATTAAGTACCTGTGGTGTAATGTGGTATTAGTGACGCTTTGTGACAACAGGAAAATCAGTGCTAAGATACTGCTTTGCACAGCAGATACTTGAAGTTAAAAGTGTTTTACACTAGTGATGGCTATCACTGTATGTAGAAAACACGATTTTAAATCAAGTAAGATAATGATTACTGTGCTTAAGTTTGACTTACTGCATCTCTCCTGATGCTCAGTCCACAGGACTGACTATGGCAGTTGGCACTGAATGTTGTCACTTCWAAGCCTAGGGCTGAATATGCAAGTTTTGGAATGCATAGGTACTCCAAGCCTCATTTAAAGAGTTTCTTTTGCTAGTCATAAGTGATAAGTGTATAGCAATTTTAAGCTTTGTAAATGGTATATTCTCACCTGTGAAACCTTTGTCTTCAGTTAACTTGGCCCAACTGTGGGCTGGCTAATAGAGCCCTTCTGAGAAGTGTGGTTGAATACTTGACTCTTCAAGCATGATAGATGGCAGTGCTGATTAAGAAAGGAAAACTGTTGAACACACTAGTTTCCCAACCTTGGAGAAAAGCATTTAACTTTTTCTGAGCAATAAGGAGAAAAGGATCCTAACTACAGTCATACTGAAACTAGACTGTACTTAGAACAGTAGTGTGAGGTTCCCTGCAAAAAAATGTGCCCTGAGATCCTCAGACTGACAGCTGGATTATAGCATGATTATGAAGCAGTGCTGCAGGCTATGTAGGTGTGTGGCTTATGAAATGCTGTTTTTCTAGACTGGATCTGAAAGGAAGTAATTTCTAATACAAACCTCCAAATCCTATTCCATAAGAAAACTGGAGAAATTGAAATGCATTACTTGAGATCAGTATTTGAGATGCACTTTCTCATTTCTCAAATTCACAAAGAAAATCTTTTGCAACAAAGAAGTTGTCAGAAGAGGTACAGGCAGAGTCCACAGAGCTCTCCTAACCTATAGCAGCTGTGGAAATGAGTGGATATGCACCCATTAAGTCAGCTGCTTAATACCTTCAGAAGGAAGAGAAAAACCTGACCAAAACTAATCTCATGCTCAGTTGTCAGGGAGGCTTCTCTCCCCGCTCTCCCCCTTACACTTCTTGCTGACAGAAGTTGAGAGGAACAGAAAGAAACAAATTAGTCCAATTAAGAGAAAACTCTGACCATGTATTTGTTTAAAATAAGTATCATACAGTATGCTATATTTGCCCAGAACCATTTAAAGGAGCGTATCTTCTCCTTGTATTTCAGTCCCTTGGGACGTAGCTCATTATTTTTAATATCTTCATGTGGTCTTGGGGGTGTGATGGTAACTAATAGAAGGTTCTTTGCTGGAAGAAAAGAATGTTTATGCACTTAGCAGTGGGTTTTTACACCTGAGACTGAGTTTTGAGACTTTTCTGGCATCATAGATATGTAATCTATCACCTTATATTAAACTCCCCTTAACTGAAGGAAGAGTGAGAAGTGAATAGATAGTGGAAGAGTGAGTAGCTAGAAGTGCTAATCTACTTGGAGGGTTGAAGTTATGAATAGTGATATAAACTGGAAAAGCAATATCACTGCTAGAAGTAAGTCTCTCCACTGAATATTCTTGGATTTAAAAGTTTGATTCTGGGGGTTTTTATATATATATATATATATATATATATATATATATATATATATTTCTTAAGCTGTGACATGCAAGAATAAATGTGCATGCAGAAGACAAGGGACTATATTTTTAGGTTTTAGAAACTGAAGAATGAGAACTGTGGGTTGGGCAAAACTGGTAGGTTGCGTGAAATTTTTGTCAGTCGCTAGAAGAAACAAAGCTATCCATTATTATTTCAGGTTTTCTTTTAATTTTGATTCTGCAGTGTTTATTTAAAATATTTTCTCTGAAACTACACTTGCAGGAAGAAGTAGAATTTCTGACTAATTTTGCTTCTTGATATTAAACATTCAGTAGAGTGATTTAAATTTGTTTTTAAGTCATGTTTTCAAGATAAGAGCAAAAATTTGTGCAGTCCTTTCTTTCCATTGGTTTTCCCACACAAAATGCACACAGCACGCGCATACACTGCAGGGTGAACTGTTAAGCAGAAAGATATCCTAGAGAGTCCTGAGTATAATAACCTGTTTTATATTCACATTAAGGATCATAATGACCTGCTTATTTTTCTGATAATTACTAGCACTAGTCCTCTTTGTTCTCTTATTTGTCACTGCAATTTATTCCATTCTTCTCTTTCCTGCTATAGAAGAGATGGTGGAAGGAAAAAGTGCCATTCTCATAGGCATGAACCAGTGGAACTCAAATGACCTTGTTGAGCAGATAGAAACAATCGGGAAGCTGGAAGAAAATCAAGGTAATATTTAGCTTGCCTTATGTATTAATTTAAAGTTAACAAGAAAATCTGACAACTAAATCTGGTCATCTGGTTTTAGTAAAATACTAAATAGAAATACCATTTACATTGTTCCCTAGTTAAAAGATATACAGTGATAATTTAATACTGAAAAATGAATTACAATAATCTAGTTTCTATTCTAGGAAAAATCATCTTCTCTGGCAGGCGAAGTAATATCATAGATTAATTGACTTCAGTGGGACTGTACCAGGCTTGGAGCTCAACAGCCATGAGACAGATCACAGGACCAGCGCTAATGTTCCAAATGTTTCCTGTAGTTAACATATACAAGAAGCTTTTTGGTCATGGTCACCAAGTTGCTTTGTTACTCAGAGTCAGTCTCTGGTACTTCTACATTGTAAAACTTCCTTTAAAGTCAGCAAATCTCTATCTGGAATTTTTAGAAGGACCCATACTTTCTGGAGTATTTTGGGGCAGCATTAAGTAATCGTTTGCCACGGAAATGAGTAGGCAATGGGCACTGGTATGCCAGTAATGTAGGACCTACACCAAGAGCCTAAGCAGTCTGCCTTTAATTGTCCCTTTGGTTCCTGAATTACATAATCATGTGAAAATGAAAATTACTTCATTGACATTTGGGAGAGGGAGGGACCTAACTTCCTTGTTCGCCTGTGGTATGGGGGCCATCTATAATTGTACTTGCTAATGAATCTATCTTTTTTTAATAATGCAATGTATTTGCCCATACTAAGAGTCCTGCTAGAATGCTTTTCTTTGTGATTTTGCTCCATCCTATGCTAATCCTGCAGGTAAGTGTAAACTGGACTATTTTAGACTATATGTACAGAAGTAATATTGAAATCACAGACTTTCATTTGCTACCCTTAAATACTAGCAAAATAAAAAATTATAAGTGACAAGATGACACCAATCCAGTCAGTGTATTTACAATTGTTAAAGAGTAATTAGAGAAGGAAGAATTCTATTTTACATCTGCTCTTAATGGTGATATTGAGTTCTTCCCTTATGTTGCTTGGTAACTTAATTTGGAGTCAGAGATTCAATGGGGTTTCATAAGAGAAGAGAGATATGTTGTAAATATATGCCTTTTTCTCTGTCACAAAGTAGCAAGAAAAGTTAATCTAGTATTCCATCAGGTGTGAATTAATTTTCTGAATGACTTAGCAAGAGCAGGTTATCCTGGATTCTTGCAGATATTTCTGTATTTCTTCCAATTCTGGCATAGTTTGTTTGTTTGTTTAGGGCTCATTATATGAGGATGAGTGTGTTGAGTTTTTTTTTTTTTTTTTGGTAGGGCCCCTTGTGTTGGACACTAAGGGAAAAGTTACAAGAGACTAATTGTAAAGGGTTTCTGCTACTAAGGAAGAAGGAGTAGCTGAAGCAAAAAGAATGTGAGATCTGGCTTGCGTGGAAGAGCTGTACAGAACTAAATGGAAAAAAAAAGGACCCCTGAATTTTCTTCATGCAGAGGTTTTTTATTTTAGAATTCTTATCTCTTTACTTCCTTTCCTTTGTTTTTATTCACATGAGACTGCGGGAAGAGGCTGTAGAGCCTATATACACATGGGCCAATTCAGCAAATGCTTTTCAGATGAGTAAGACACATCTACATTCTGATACTGCTTCAGACTGTGGCTACAAGTTTTTAGGCTTGCGTTCATTGTGCTGGAATATCTGATTCCTGCCCTTTCTTGGGCAGAGATGTGAAGCAAAGACTTAGTTCAGTAAGAACTGGACTAGCATGTGCCTGAGCCAGTATAATGTGTGCAATGACCGCTTATGTCGGAATGTGATTTCACTATTTCAACAATGCAAAAGAAAATAATACTGTTGGCTGTAGTGCACACTGCCATTTAGGAATTTTCCCTGATTGACCCCTTCCTAAATCTACCAGGTCTCTAAATAGGCCAGGTATTTACCTGGCATTTCCTTCTTTTCTCTCCCACTTTATACTCACAGAATCAGTCCTTTTGATTAGCTATGTATTGAGTTTTTTTTTTTTTTTTTTTTTTTTTTTTTTTTTTTTTTTTTTTTTTTTTTTTTTTTTTTTGCCCATCTCAGTCTCTCTTCATGGAAGCATCTTCGAAGTGCTGATAGATCACAGTGTTTTCATGCAGCTAGTTATAGAGTACTTTTGTTGGAGCCTAACAAGACTGAATCGAGTTACTGATTTAAGTGATTTTTATAAAGCACTATGATTAGCAACCATCAGATACAAAATGATGAAGGCAACGTGTAATGGAGAAGGGTGTTTGAAGACTCTATTGTCTTCTATCATTCACCATCGTAGAAAGGTATTTCAGGCTTAGTCTAAGGGTTTATAGTCAGATACTAACAATTCAAGTAAAACTGAATTCTCTTTAAAAACATGATGTAGAAAAGAGAGAGATGGTCCTTAGATATATTCCCTCTCAGGTAACTTCACTCTCTCAGTGGAAAGATACAGGGATTAAGCCCTGCTGATCCAGGGAAAGAGCACTTTGTTTCTTTGCCAGAATTGGCTTTCAGAGAATGATGAGTTCATTAGTGCTTGCTGCAGATATAATTGCTTTGTTGCAAGTAAACCAGTCTCCAAGGCCAGTGGCTTTGCCAGGTTCCTTTGTAGAGAACAGAGCAGTGATTCTTTTTAATAGATTGTTTAATAAAGCACACTATTATGGGCTCTTTCAACAAATATATAAGATTAACAGAAAGATGCAATATGTGCTGGACAGAGCTGAAGACCCACTGAACACTACTTCCTTAAGTATTGCTAGAGTTCCAGAAGAGACGGACAAGGTCGTCAGCAACTTTATAAATGGCAAGTATATAATTTAATCAATTATTGATTCTCAGCCAGTATGACAGAGAACACCTGACCAACAAGTGTTTCTCATTAGTGATAGAAATGCTTCTTTGGGGGGAAAACTGGGAACAGCATTTAAGTTTATTAAGTTGTCATTACAAAAAAACAACATGAACAGCAATCAAGCTGAATTAAAAACTTGTACAGCTGCAAAAACTGTCTTGATAGAGATGCTTTCTGTGTAATAGAAGGAAAATGTTTTCACAAATTATAACCAGGTGGTTAAATTCACACATAGTGTGAAGTAGCCATCCATTACATTAAGGAAAATTGTGTGCAGTGAGACTAAATACTGAGGAATAAATAGAGCCTGTTGGGTTTCAGTGCCTTGCATTTCCTCCAACTATCTTGGATCCATAGTCTTACTTTAAGCATACATTGTTAATATTTGAAAGGTTGAAGTTTTTGTTACTTTATTTTCATACTCTTGTTAGGATATAATATTAGAAAATAAAATGTGTTCCACTGATGAAGGTGTAGTAAAGAATATACTGAATTTGAACCATAAAATATATACTGCACAAGTAAGGAATTATGAAGTATCCTCACTTCCGGCTATAAAGAATCACATTTTAGCAGGCAAAAAATTTTTTTTTCCTCTAAATATGCCATTTAATCCAAGTTAATTTATATAAAGTTAAACATGTGACAGCATGGAGTAGACATTACCCATGAGGTCAAAGTGTGCATGTTTGAGAGCAAACCTGCATATGACTTGAAAGTCACGCAAGTAATAGGGTTGCCCTCTCTCCTTCTGTTGCCTATCCCTTGTTCTGTTTGGTCCTTTTAGATTGTGAACTCTTTCTAGGAAGATAAATGTGTGTGTTTGTGGCGTGCTTTACGCAGTAGGATTCTGCCTTTAGTTTACCAACAGGCACTTGTAAGTAATTTTTTGCTCTTAGATCAAACTTCAAAGACTTTTTACTACTTCCTTGGTTACTTTTCTTCCTCCTCTTTTTTAATGAAATTAGGACATTTCTTAAATTAGATCAGTAATCATCAAACTTCTAAGAGATGAAACCGTCTTCCGTGTAAGCAGCTAACCTTTTTCCTGGCTTTTTATTTAAATATCTCTCCATGAAAAGTCCATATTAGATATATTTAGCATGTACATGACTGTCAGGATGCCATAGCTGTGTAGAAAGAGATGGCAACTCTAGAACTTTTGAAGTTGCTTCTGGTTTCTGAATTTCAAATGTACGTAATTCCTTGTTGTGCCTATTTTACTGGGCTACTCTACTCTACTGCAGTAGAGTTAAAATAGTAAGGAGTAAGCAATGTCTTAAGTCATTGCTTACCCCTTTGCTCACATATGTATACATAACGTGTAAGTGTATTAGTAGGCTGAGATACGAGCAGCAACTATTACATCACTCTTTTAGGACATAGCCATAGCTTTGTGCCAACAGAAGAGGAAGTGGGGAAAGGAAACCCACAACTGTAGATCTGTGACATTAGTATTGAGCTACAGTGTTGTGTTGTGCCAAGCAGTGGCTGCAACTGTGCTCAGCAGGGTGCTTTAGAGCACTACGTGCCTGAAAGTTAGAAAACAGTATAGCCATTCTGCCTGACTTCATGATCTGTTTGGGGTCCAACAAAACAGCAGTAAATGTTTGTCTCCTGGAGCTAGCATGGAGTTTCAGAGCATAAGATTCCTCTGTTGTGCTGCCCAGGTAGGCATTATTTACAGGTCAGCCTGGCACTGGGCTTCCTGGTGAGCACATATCTTATTTTCTAATGTGTGGATGAGAACCAGTTACTTAGGCTACATCAGTGCTTCATTTGTTGGATTTGAAGTAATTAGTGATAGCTTTAGAAGTATAAGCACATGTTGTATATGCAAAGATTCATACTGAGGAGGAGAAAATTCAGAATAGAGGAGTTATTTGTGACCTGAACTTCTTTTCTGGCTAAGAGTTGAAACACAAAATTTAGTTTAGGTAGTTTCTGCCTGTTTTGGAAGATTTCATGCCTTTCTAGAATATTGGAGGCCCTAGCCTTGAGCCTTCTTTCTTTTTCTTTTTTTTTTTTTCTTTCTCTTTTGCTTGCTCTATAAATCTGAAAGCAAAAGCTGGACTTTGTCTCAAATAGCTCATATGGAAGATCTTTATTCCAGTTTTCCAGAAGCTTGACTGAATCTCTCAAATTAAGGTTCACTGTGTTCCTTTATTGTACCTTAAAAGATAAATAGCTTCAAGTTTTTTCTTTCTTTTTTTTTTTATGTCAAAAATAATATCTTAGGCATTAGGTCCTGTTGCTAATATAGACTTCAGTCTTCTAGTTGGAATAGTGTGGAGGGGAACAGATTTCAGTGTGAGAAAGTCCAGATAAACTCCATTTTAAAACTATTTGGATTGGGTAAAGATTACATAGTATCATTTTTCAGAGAGCTGGGAATTTTCTCGAGGTCCTGTGTTCCTAGATGGGAAAAATGAACTTAACTTTCCTTTTTCCCTGATTCTGCTGCCATTGAAGAAAATGACTGAACTCCTGTTACCTTTGAGAGCAGTATTATTGTTAAATTGTGATAAGCTGTCCCATAACATTTTCAGACTACTGAGATTCTGCTTTTTAAGAAACAAAAACAGATCTGGGAATGCTGTAGCCACAATTAATTGCGTTATCATTAATTGGTTTATCTTAGCTGAAGATGTGGCCCAAATATATTGAGCATTTTGAGCAACTTTGCCTCTAGAAGCTCTCCCAAAGAATAAGTGTATTTAAATAAGGTAGTCACCAGAGAATAATTCTAAATTGAATGTGTACTTGAGAACTGGAAAGTGTTAAAGAGTATAACATGGCATTTATTTTTGTCCGTTCTCTCACACACAAAGTAACAGGGAACACGGAAACATCTGGAGCAAATAAAGAAGCACAGAGCTCCATAGAGAGATAATAAGTGCTTGCCATTGCAGTTGGAGATTAGCAGTCCTGCTGTGATGCAGACTCCCTATGCAGACAGCAGGGTATACTGCTCTTTGCTCTTTATTTTGATATATATTTTTTCCCTCATGTTCCAATTTATTCCCTAAAGAGGGGATGAAATGTGGAGTGGTCAAGGAATAGATAATGCAGTTCAATGGCAGCATACCTGAGCTTTGTCAGCTGACTAGCATCACACATCCATGAACATAAACCATTTTCATGCATATCAAACTGCAGTGAGGAAAAGGTGGTGATGTTCTGCAGCTTTAGTAGATCAGATGGCCCTTCCTGAGCTGGTAACTTCTATCCTGGGAAATGTTTTTTCACCTTTGCATTCCTACCTGATGAGCAGAAGCAGGGAGCATTGTCTAGACTCTGGACTGCAGACAGAGCTGCTGTGGGTAAACTTGTGCAAGCTATACTGTGGCTTCTCAGGCATCTGTTTCAGCGTTGGATCAAATAAAGCATTCTAGTTTTATGTTTTTGTGTTGAGTTTCTGCTTTATTTATGCTGTCTGTTTTTTCTGCCTGTTCCTAGTGAGTCAGTAACCAGAACTGGACAACTCTGGTTCCTGACCTTTCTAACCAGAAAGGCTGTGTGTAGGGGGGGGGAAGGGCAAGAATTGCTAGGATGCTTTACTTTTGCCGTACTGCCTCCTTTCCCTGAAAGATGATGCAGCTGGTCTCTGGGAAGGAGAAGGGTCTTGTCTACTCCACTTGTTCCAAAAAGGTAGCACAGCAAGAAGAATTAATTTCGTCTGCTGTTGCCCTTGATATTACTGGGGAGAAGTAGTAAATGATTAAGGTGCTGATATAATGATCACTTAGGCAATCAAGCTGATCAGCAGAGGTGTGCATGCTTTCAGTGGCCACAGTAATGATCCTTTGCTGCAGTCTTGATGCTAGTTCTTGGTATAGCACAATACTTCAGTGAGGATTGACTGACCATGGCAGAATGGGGAAGGCAGATGTGTTAGAATAGAACAGCTTGTTAGCATTTCCTATTTATTGTTTATTTTCTCCAAATGCTTGGAGAAAAGCAAGCCTCCGAGTGGCTTGTGAACATTCAGGTACTGCTCTCTCAGTGCGGTCATTATATGTTGCAGTTAATTGGTAGAGATTTTCTATTTGTTGAACTCTCTTCTACCCTCTACCTGCTGATAATGTCTCTTCTGCAGATAGGCAAGAATAGTGTATATATATTAAATAAAAAAAAATTGCTTTGCAGAGGAAGAAAAAAAAAAAAACTGCCAACTTTGAAGGTATCCAAACCCCGAGCTCATTAAGGACTGTGCTGTCTTATTACCTTCTACCATCTATTCCTTTCCATTATTTCTCCAGGCTGTTTGTTCTGACAGTTAGTTGTTCTTTTTCAGCACAGCTGGTTTCTTTTTGAACAAAAGGAGCCTTGCTTGCCCTTTTGAGGGATTCTGGGCTTTTTTTTTTTTTTTTTTTTTTTTTTTTTTTTTTTTTTCAGAAGCTTAAATTTTAGTTGCCCCATTGTTTAGCTTTGTGCTTTTCATAAAGCGAAAGCAACCTGAGAAACCTAAGAACACATGAATTTCCAAGCTATTTTGTAGCTCTTATGTAAGTGATTCTTAGGACATTTTCGTCCTTTGGCTGCTGTAGCAGTACAGATGTGAAAACAGCACATTTATCCAGTTGGCTGGCTAACATAACATTTGCATTGTCATACTGTTTTTAATTACTCAATCCATAATGTGTTAGGAATGCACTGTTTGTAATAGATTTACATGCCAACATTGACATGGGTTGAAAGACAGCTGTTGGCTTTAGTGATGGGTGGGAGATTTCCTGTAGCTCATCTGGGAAGGCAAGGAAAGTGCTTGTGCTTCTTCATGGACTATGAATGGCTTTATCCCGTGAAAGCTGTACTTAGAAGTTTAAGAAGATGTGAAGATGATCTTGAGAAAGATAGATGTGTGTATGGGTAGGAAGATTGAAATGATGTGATTTTACTACATAATCTAAAATAAAATAGGAGAAGATTTGCAGAAACTTGAATTTGTGGTGTAGTTGTGAGATAATAGGTAACTGGTATGTTCTTTGGTCATTATTTCTTATGAGAAAAACGTGTATCTTTTTAAGACATGCCATTAAATGGCATCTGAAAATGGCTATATGTGGTTTCTGCTTGTTTCGACTGCCTTTTCTTGCATTTCTTGTGCTTCTCAGGAACACACAATTTCTGGCTTTCACCAGAAGATGGGTCTAATTTCTGAAGGCAAATATACTTTGGGATACAGTTTTTATACTTATTAAAATGGCAACATGTGACTTTTGTTCTGAACCTTTTCAAAGTTGTATTGCAAGAAAGCTATGAAATTACTCAAGACAAATAATGAAACCTTGACTTCAGTGTGAAAAGGAAAAATAAAGTTGTCTGGTTTTGTCTCTGAAAGGACTGTGTTGTGTGACAGAAGGTATGCTGACTTCAATGTTTTAAGTAAGAGATGATGATTATCATCTCTTTGGAATCACATTTGGAAAGTAATCAAGTTTTATCGCTGTTCTGGTTCTTAAAGAATTTATTGGATATGTGTGGAAGTTTCTGCTTACTTACGTGTATTTGCCCCAAGCTCTGATGAAAATGACTTTAATGTTTCCTTGCAGAGTTTAGCCAGGTCTGGGACCTGGCCAAGTGGTTCAGAGAACTGAGCATCTAGAATGTCATATAAAATTTTGGCTGCATGAGTGCCAACAGTTACAACCATCTGAGGTAATTTTGTCACATCRTAGAAACAAGTGGAGAAGTGATCTGTTGCCAGGTCTTTCTCCCTACCCCGAACAATTCATCCTCTTTGGCGCTGACTAGCTGCTAGCTGTATGTTCCAGTGAGGAGCTGAATAACTCCATAGACTGTAGAGTTCAAACTTGTGTCTTGGTTATGGAAGTAAATCTGTTTTGGTGGATATGGCTATTGATCAAGGAATAGGAAAGGATGCTTACATTGTGTGTGGGAGCAGGTGTATTTATAACAGTATTGTTCTGCAGATTTCTGTTTCGAAGACAATCCCTAGTGACTCTGTTGCAGTAGCCAAGCACAGAATTTGGCTCTTTATAGAGTCACAGCAAAGTAACTGCAGGGTATGTTATTGCACCTATTGGATCATGACCAAATAGGGATTACTTTATTAATAATTGGAATTTTCATTTAAATCCTACATCTTCTGTGATCAGTATAGACTTTATAATAGGCTAGCTTCTCATTGAAGATGCCATTCCCCAGACTGGACTTTTCCTCTCTTTCTAGTTTTATTTCTCTGGTATACCTTGTCCTTAGATAGTTTTGCCAACATTATGCATTGCCCATAGATGAAGGTTTGTCTGAGGAATGCAACTGTAATAAATTGTTACTTAAAGAACGTTTCTAAATGCAATTGTGTTTGGATTTTATTACCAGAGCTGCAGAGGTTCATCAGTGACTGGCCTGGGTTTTGTCTAGACATGCATCGCATTTGGGTGGGTTTCTATCATGTTGGGTTAGGATGCTGCAATTCAGTTTATCTGTCAGTCTCATTTTCTCAGTGTGATGTTTTCTATTCATCTCCTTCTGTTCATAAAAATCAAACTGCAGTACTTTATAATAGCAAGCCTGTGCTTCATGCATTTAATTTAATTAGTTAACAGTATTTTTTTTGTTTAACCTCTTAATACTGTGGTTAACTTCTTTGTTTCAAATGTAGTACATTTTAGCTATTTAACCAAGAAAAGTCTTTTAAATGTTAGATTTTTAAAGCATTCAGGGGCAATAGGAAATCGGTAGTCTCCTAAACTGATAGTGAAGTCTTGATTCTAGAGCTGTGTATTTTGCCATTTAGTGTCAAATATAATGTTGTATTTTGAATACAGATTTTGCTGCTCAGGTAGTACTGTCAGAGTGTTCAGTAGTACTTCTAAGTGTTCAGTATAATGCCTATGACTGTAGGTAGCAACCGATGCAGGCTGCATTTGAACTAGTGTGTTCTATCTACAGTTTCAGTCCTATAGTCTGTCTGCTGATTCCAGAGGAGCTTTCAACTTGCTGCGGGGACTGACTAGAGACTTGCTATTTTTGACCAAAATTATATATATTCTTTAATACTCTGCAGTGTGGTGAAAACTAAAACAAACTGTGTTAATATTTCCTGAAAGACATAATTATACCTAGGCTGGAATAGCCAGTAATAGTTTATTACTTGAACCCCTGTTTTACAGAGAAGTTTATTTGTAATTCCAACTCAGGGTAGGGGCGAGATTTGAACTCAGGCTTCTTAAATAAGAAGGGCTTCATAAACACTTACCTGTTTACTATTTTTCAGTGAATTTGTCTCTTGAAGTCTTGGGGGAGGGGGAGAAAGCCATATTTCTGTGGATAGTTTTGAGTTTTATTCATTTCCATTTTCCAAAATGGAAATATTTTATTAAAAGAACAGGCAACACCAAGTAATCCTTGACTTTTCCTGTGCTGTGCAACTGGCCTGAGGCAGTCATCTTTGGTTCCCCAATCATAGCATCCTTATATTTGTAGGCCTGGGATTTTCAATATGCTTCCTATGCCAGAAGCGAAGTTGTTCATAAACCTGCTGCAATGTTACTTCTGCAATATGAAGCTCTTTTTTTTTTTTAAAAAAAAAAAAGCTAGCATAAGTAGTATTTTTGAAGCATATAAAATAAAGAAGCAAGCAAGCAAATGGCAATTTCATTTTTGTAATACAGCCTGACACAAAGGATAACTATTGATTTAAATACAGCCTAATTATACTTTAAGAACCATTAGTCAATTTTGTCAGCAATACATTACTATTTCACTCTGCAAATCCAGCTAATTCAATTAAAATGCTGCAGATGATGATGAATCCTCAGGTGGGCAATTGACAAAATGCAGTTATTAGTCATTTAAAACATAACTGACTGAAATGCCTATGAAATTCACTTTTCCTGTGCTTCATATACCACACATACAGACTGATGGATTGCTTTACTGGTAACCAGCAAAATAGATGGACATGATCAGCTGTCGCAACTGGGAGTTTTCATTACTAGGTAAGTAGAAGGCCTTTCCTGGTCTCATTGCACGAGCTGATTTATTCTGGGTCAGATTATTTTAAATTATAACCCAGTTATTGTGAATGGCTCTAGCAAAGCTTCAGCAAGAGGATTTTGTGTGGCTCTAGGATTAAAAATAAAGACTCAGTAATTACATCTGAGTGAGACTGAATAACTGTGGCTTTGGTAACTCTTGTTTATATTTGACAGCCTGTCTCTGGGAACTTCACACTGTCTCTAGCGTTTCTCAAATGCTTTTCTGGCTTGGGCACCTAGAAGGCCTTTTTCCTCACTGATCTTGCCACATCTTTACTAGATCTCAAGATCCTATTCTTCATATGCTTGAGGTTCCACTTTCAGTTAAATTCTCAAAAGATGCAGTTCTTGTGTAAGGTCCTTTTCAGAAATGGCATTTGAACTTGGCCAAAAGGCAGAACTTTCATTTGTCTTAAATTTCGGCAGTTTAATTGGAGATATTAAAATGGTTTCTACTTAGAAAGGGGGAGAGCTTTCAGAGATTCAGGCCACTCTGAAGTCATTAACATTGAGAATATCAATTGAGTTGTATTGAATTGCGTGGGTATTATGGAAGCTGGAGGCCTGGAGTCTCCAGCTTTTGAGAGCTCTGTAGTAGACTGCCCATTGTCCAGCCGGAAGCTTGTTGAATGTGTGTAATCCATGGTGAATTTTTGCTCAAGACAAATCTSACTGTTCAAGAAAAAACCTAAAACAGAAGAGGGGAGCGGGGAACCAGATAATTCCTAGGTGTATATGTTGAACTGCCTTGGAAGTGGGGTTCTGATTTTGGATCCTTTTCTCACTCGAGAAAAACTTGGAGCCTTCTGGGAAAAGCTTTGACATTTTTGTATAAGCATTGACCCTGGGATCGGTATGTCTGCAGACTTTCTGGTAGGCTCCATTTATAATTGTGGCACAGGAGATGGGGATGGTGTATACAGGATATACAAAGTTTATTACAGTTACGAAGCTACAAGCACAACCATTTAAAAGTGTTTATGGAGGTGGAGATGATCTGTCTTACCATGATGGCTAATTATATTCTAGACACTTAATGCAAAAACAGGTTGCCAAATCATTCTTAGCTGCATTAAGCATCTGCACAACCTGGTAACACCATGTACCTTCAGCTGAGTCTGTCTGCTTTTTTTTTTTTCATCTTGAGAGAGTGGTTTCAGGCAGTTTAGTGTCTCTAATGTGAGCATCAATAGAGTATGTTACATGAAGGACAGAACTGCAGATTCTAGTAGTGTGATTGGGTTTTTTTGTCCTTTTTTTCATAGTCTTCCCAGGCTAATAAAGCAGCTGTCCCTTACGTGTCTTTCGTTTGAGGTGTTTATGGCAATGCATACACTATGAGATGGTGCAGCCTCTGGAGTGTCCAGTGGTGGTTATCTGAGAGGTGGAGTGCCATATTAGATACTCAATGGGTGATGTGATGATGTTATTCATATTGGAACATGAGCAGAGATGCAGTTAGTTATTGAACAATTGTCCCTTTTGAAATGATGCCAAATTTAGTGCAAAGGTGATGCTGGTTCTGTGGATCTTTGATCCCATTCTGCAATGACCTGTTCTCATGTTCTTTTGCAACTGCAGTTTGTTGGCCAAGGAGATTGCTCATCGTTATCTTTCTGATCCTCCCACCTGCCTTCTGAGCTGTTTGTACAGTCACTCTCTAATCCTTAATTTCAGTCAAAATAAGCTGTTTTAGCAAATAGCTGCTATTAAACTGTGGTGAGGGACAGACTAGAACAGCGTAACCATTATTACCAGCATTGCTGCAGTTGGAAGGACGTGCATACACTTGATCGTCTTTGCAACGCTGTCATACTGTGCTCTCTTTTGCTTTCTTCTTTTTCTTCCAAGAACAACAACAACAAAAAAAATGCAGATCTGGAGTGTTTATCTGCCCAGAATTCTTTCACTGGAACATGAAAGAATGTTTTGCTCAGACTTTATATTCATTGCTAAATGAAGGACTTCAACTGAAAAAGGTGCTTTGTGTATTGGCTTTCAGAGGTTTTTAAGTAGTGTATTTCTGAATAGTTGCATTATACTGGAATGGCACCTGAACATGATGCATGCTGATGATTTTCCCCATCTCTTGAACTCTAGTGTGAGACTGCCAAAGCTAACATCTATGTTATTTTTCATAAAAACACGCATTAATTCTCTAGTTGGGTTTAATGACAGCCTGTGTATTACTTGTGTGGGTTGGATTGTTTTTTTTCTCTCCTCAGAGGTGGCAAAGCAACAACTCGAGATGATTGAGAAAACACTGTCATCCTAAATCCTTGTTTTTTAGCTGCACTCTGTATTGTTGGCAAATCAGTGAAAATCAGTGGAACTCATTTATATTTTTAGTTGGAAGATCTTATTTAAGAAATGTTTCTCTGTGTCTGTCTGTATGCAAACTTGACTACCCTATTGCACTTCAAGGTGCCTGTTAATTGAGATATCTATCATTCTATCAGGTTTACATCAAGGCTCCTTAAACACTATCTGCCTATCACCCTAAAGGCTTTTGTCCCTGCTCCCTCCCTTACTTGAAGACAGAAATATACAACTTATTATTCTGTGTGCTCAGTGTATTTCAATGTAATAAGAAGAAAACACTACATTTAGGGAAAACTAGACAGAGAAATTTCTTTAATGTGAGAGAGAGCTAAAGGGGAAGGCAAGGGGGGAGGGGGCAAAGATGCACTGCATTTACCTCCAGAATTGTTGAGAAGATAACAAGTTTTGACAGAAGAGAGCATTAGGAAACAGATACTGGGAAACAGATTGCACACAAGTTTAACAAACTAATGTATGCCTATTGTAGTGGAATTGGAGATATTCTTTGTAACTCACCTTAAAAAAAAAAAAAAAAAACTTTCTGAGTTCTTATGTACAGTACATAAATTACTGAGTGATGATTTCTTGCCTTCCAGTGTCATATCTTCTGGATTTCATCTTTTCTATCTAGCATAAGAAAAAGCCTATTTTGTGTGTGAACCAGTGCAGTTCTCTAAGTGATGACAGAGTAATTTTGGGTTGATTCCCGGAACTGCTACCTCTATCATCCTGCTATAACATCCACAAAGAAATGAATAGCGTCAGAAGACTGAAGTAGTGGTTTTGGTTAAGACTAGGTTTGATTTACATCTGTGGAGTAAGCTAACTAGACTATTGTATTTCCCTACAATTAGAAACAATCTCTATCCTAACAATGTTTCTTTATATACTCCAGAAAATGCGCAGTAGTCTTCTCTCAGTTATTCTCTTCCTTTTTTGCATGAATGGATTAGACTTTTTGTGAAGATGCTTGTTAACTGTGATATGAATACTAGACCTACAATAATTAAACTTAGAAGCTATGTTGATTTGGAGCCCAAGTTCCTAGAGCAAACCAGTGTTCCCTTGCAAGATGGATGCACAATGAGATTTTTTTTTATGGAACTCTTCTTCATCTAGTCTCGTTTTTCATGGCTCCAGTGGTATCTCCTTTGCTGCGTCTGCCATGCATCTCAGAGGTTTTCCAACATTTATACAAGGATCAAAATGCTTAATATAACAGAAAAAAAATCTCTGAAACTTCATGCCTCTATGATTTTGATACAATGAATTTAAACCTTGTACTGGTGTTTCTCTCCCTCCTTCTGCCCTGAAAGCAGCCTTGTCTGGTTTCTTCCGCAGAGAATGCTTCATGTACAAAAACGGTTTTCCTTCTCCCTAGGAGTATATGATTTCTTCCTCCTTGTCCTGTCTCCTAGAGTCATATAATTAATTAAAGGGTGTTTATATGTCGCTGACTGCAGAGTTTGTGCTGCTATTAATTTCATTCCAATAGCATCTGCCACTGCCTAATAATGTGAAGAACAGAAAATGGGAAATTTGGCTTAATGCAGTGATCAGTGAAAGGGAAAGACAGAGCCTTGAATAGTCGACAGCATTCCAAAACACATCAGATAGCTCATATAAACAACAGATTTACTTTTAGCAGCAGGTTTTAGAGATAAACAGTGAATCATATTTCTGCTGTCCTTGACGTGCAAATCATCCGTGGTAGCAGCTTATAACAGTGCAGGTTATCCCCTGTTCTCCAACTGCAGTCATTTAGAACACACAGTATCACAAAAACAAAAATGCTTTAACTAGCCTCTAAGGTATTTTTAGCATTTTACTTTGAGAGCTGAACCGTGCTGCAGTGAATCTCACCTTTCTTACAGTCCGTTGGTGAATTCTGTTTTCCTTATTGGGTCCCTGTTAAGATCTAGCCTGTTACATGCTGAAATCAGCAGACATTATTGCATTGGTTTCACTGGACCTGGAGAACTGTATTTCATCTGAGCTCCTTGGCTGCCAGCTCTATTCAGAGGATTGTACCATCTACAGGTATATTACCTCCTTATCTAATCTCTCCCCTGCCTTCCTCAGTTTGATATAATTGTGCTCCTAGCAGTCTTATATTTACAATGGCATAAAAGAAAGCAGCATCAGATTTTTCTGTTTAAAGGTCAATTTCACAGTATTTTTACTGAGGAAAAGCTGAATTCTGAAACAAAAAATGGAAATGAAGCATTGTTTGCTTTAGTGGCATCTGATTAAGTTGTTAAATTAATTCACATCACTAGAACAGGGAAAATCATGCATACCAGGAAGCCTGATGACACTCAAGAACCTAAAGCAGCAAGGCTAGAGAGGGCTGGGGGGGAATGCAAGGGATGATTCCCCCTGATATCTTACAGATGCTGAGGCCCACAGCTCTCTTCTGCTGTGCTATTCTCTTGGTGAGCGCAATAGCAATGTAATCCCAGGGGACAGCAAAATGAGAGATGAGACAAGTTGTACTAAAAACCATCTTATATTTCAGGAGCACAGTTCTGCAAAGACTGATATATGTGTAATAACTTCGTGTCACAGCATAATGTGCTCTGAAGGTGACTTTGAAAAACTTGTGCTTACCTTCAGGTATTTCCTCTGGTTGATAGGTATGCTTATTTCTACTGGTGTTATCAGCCCTTTGTTGGAGGGGGAAAGTAAGGTGGACTGTATTCTGGTTTGAATGCTGCCCTCAAAATTGCTAAATTTCTGTAGCATTGAAATAGTTGTGTGACTGTAGGAACAACAGATCATTTCTAAATTCCAGGCCAGGGAAGTGGCAATTGCAGTTTTTTTGTGAATTGCTGTGTGGTGAATATTCCTGGAATTCTATGACATCCCTAGTGATTTTCCTTAGGGCAGAGAGTTTCTGCTGCCTTAATTCTGGAATGAATTCCATGAACTTACTTTCTTTTTACCAACTAAATTGTTTGGCTTTGGTGAGACTTGTCATAAATGAATGGTCTTCCTGAGTTTAAATATAGAAATAATTTTAGAGCACGTGACCGACCTTAGATGAAATAGAATGCCCTCAAGTAGCTAATCAAGCATGGCATGGCAAGTTTTTTTTTTTTCATATTAGAAAAAATGTCTTCAGATGGGTAATTTAAATGCCAGACTTTGTTAGGGCATTTGTGCATTTCAGTCTAGGTTCATATTCCTTGAATGTCTTATGGGATGACTATGTGAGGGAAAAGGCAGTGCAGTTTAGGGGACCTTTAAACTTTGAGATTTGCACTGTAGTGCGTTTCCCGAAGCTGGAGAACATACCATTTCTGATGATACATGAGGAGCAGAAAATGAGCACAGAACATAAGCTTGGAAACTTGTGGCTGAAAGGCCTTGATGAACCTACATCTTTGGATTTGTCTTCTTATGAAACTCCTTTTGTGAAGGTTTGTAAAAGAGGATGATATCAGATTTTAGTTCTGTACTTGAAAAACAGACTGACCTAGATTTCTTTCTGGGGCCAGACTTTACAAGTTCTCCGACTATGCTGTCTGAAAGTTTGAAGCTATCTAAACTCATAGTCCAAGTGCAGTTTTAAATGTTTTTGAGATCTGTGAATATCTGTGGAATATGTAGAACTTCACACCTGCCTTTGTTTAGTTTTATTGTATAAATAAAGTAAACTCATAAAGTTTCTGTGGAATAATTGATTGTGGAAAAATTGGTTGTAGCTTGCACCTAATAGTTTCAAGTGCTTTTGAGTCTTAAGCAAGTATATATCCTGTTTCAAAGTCAAGAGTCATATTTAGTATAGCAGTTTTCTGCACTGGACCCTAAAAGCTTAGTGTCTAAAACTGGAAGGCAAATTTTCAGAATAGCTGGTGCTTAACAGGAAGTTGCTGAGTAGAATGTGTACTGTGCTTTGTAGGATGTATGCCCATTGCTGAGATGTACTGGAAGAACAACTCTGCAGCCTCTTTGAGTATTGGGATAACCTGGAAATGCTGACTTAGGTCAATTTAATGTCATAAATTCCAACTTCTGTACTTATTTCCCTCCAAACACAGACTTAAATTCCCTTGAATAAAGATGATGTCACTTCTGACCACTTCTCCTCTCTGAATTCTCCAGAAGTGTGCTACTTTGTGCATAGACAGTTCTGTGTTTTTGCTGGAGGATTGTGAGAGTTGAGGGAGGTGAACAAGAATTTTAGGAGCAAGGTGAGCTATTAGAATTTTTAAACCAACCCAGTCAGCACAAATTCAGTTCTTCCAACTTTTTCTGTTAACAACCATGGTGGCAAGCCTGTTTTCCTGATTATTTTTGTGTGAAGGTAATTATTTTTAAATTAGATTCATAAAGTAGGTAGATCCTCACTGTTAAGAGGCTGAAATGAAAGGAATATGCAGTTAAATGTGGGATTTGCTCAGCAAGTAACAGAATTCTCTCAGTTAAAAGGGCCATTTTCTTGCATGCCCTTGCCTGCACACGTAATACTGCAGCACCATAGATGCTCTAGAGCCTCAGGAGGACTGATAGGGCAGAGGGTTAATGCTGCACAGGAGGACATAGGAAGGACTCTGTATGGACTCAGAAACGTAAGCCTGGAAGGAGGCTCAGAAGACCTTTCATTCTACTCCTCTTCACTGAGGCGAGATCAGGAATATCCTGCCAGTTCCAGTATCTGCTGGCAACAGCTTACACTGATAGGATCTTCTTAGCTTTGAATGCATGCAGAAGTGTTCCACTTTGATACTGGCTTCTAGCTGGCTAACAGTTGTGCATCATCTTTGTTTTATCAGTTATTTTTCACCCCTTGCACTCCACCCTGCTTGTTGTTTTCTCTTGACTTTTGAAGTCTTGTCTTTAGGCTGGAAAGAAACTTGTAGCCAGTACTGTTTACCATATTTAAGCAGTTCGTGTTAAGTAGAACCTGACTAGACCATTCGCTGTTTGCTGAAGTTTATGAAGCAATGGAACCATATTCTTACATCTTCTTGGAGACTCTCTAAAAGTTTAGTGCAAGATCAAGGGATATTTAATAGGATAAAGAAAAAGAATTAACTAAGAAAGCACATACATGAAAAATACCATCAAAATATTGCATCAGTGTTGTCTGAATATTAATATTAATTTACCCTTGATCCTACTTTTCAGGACAGGATCTGTGCTTGAATAGTACATAATACTTTTTGGGGGTGAGGATGGGAGGCAAGGAGATGGAAAAGGAGAAGGGAGATACATTCTTATTATTTGAATTATTAATCTATGGTTAGAGCTGTACTGTAGGTTTAAAGATCAGTGATGTAAATATGTTCCCTGCTTCCTTGGGAGCTATGAAAATGGCACCGTAATAAATGTCCTGTGCCAAGACAGGTAAATAACTGTAAACTACAAACTGGCACAGTGCTCTGTTTTTGCTGTTTCCAATGACATCAACGTATAGCAAATGAAGACGATACTTATTTTCTAGAAAATAAGTATCAGTTTCTAGGAAAGAAAGAAAAACTACCTATGAGTATCTTTATATATGTTTTTTGTAGGCTATTTTAGTGGTAATGTGGGATACCATGAATGTTTTGGTACAGCTTTGGTACTGGTGGAGCAGCTTGCAAGAAAATGACACTCTTAAAAATGTTCACAGTCTGGGTCAAAGTTTGAAAGACTTGTGATAAATAACTATTCTTACCCCTGCTCTACCATCATGAAAGCATTAAATGGGAAAGATGTGTTTTTGGAGACTGCACTAACCTTGGTCATTTTTAGTTTTGTGGGGTGCAGAGGGGCATCACAGTCTTGACTGTTTTGTAGATGATGCAAGAGCTTGAGGCAAGGTTACTGGTTCTGAAGAAAAGCTGAAGAGCTTTTGTGGAGATAAAAGTCTAATGCTAGATCTAAAAAACTAGATGAACCACCTGTGTCTTCCCTCTGACATTTCCTTACTGCACATGCTCTATAATAATCCATGCTAGTCTGCAGAGCTATTTCCATTCACAATATCCTGCACAAGGCAGTGATACAAATGCAATGAGAACTCTTTACTGAGAAAGAACTAGATTGCATGAAAACATGGGCTGCCTCTAGAATTTATTCACTTTTATATTCTGTTTAGCTTCAGAGAACAAGTGCTTCCTTTCTGGTATTTTTATTTTGCATGCAGATTTTTGCTTAATTTCCCCACTTTGAGATATATATCTCATATATGTATGTATGTATATGTATGTATATATATAAATCTAAATGTAAATGTTAAAACATGTATTGAAAGTTGATGTTTGTCAGTAAAATTGGTTTTGAAGTCTGCTTTTGAAACCTGCTAAATAAAAATGAATTTGATTTTCTGTTGTTGACAGTGGCTTTTTGCTTTCCATAAAGAGCTGTTCTCCTGAGATAGAGAATTTTTATTTCCACAACCATTTAAAGCTATTGCAGAAAGGAATTTTCTTCCTGAATCAGTCATCTTGTAATTTCCTAGAATTGTGTATGCAAGCACTTTAGAAAGCTGGTCTGTGCTCTTGATATGGAGGCCTAATTCTTGCTTTTAAGCTGTCATGTTCCTGAGGACTTTACAAGTTCTTCCCATGGCAAAGATTGATGGCTGCTTCACCTCAACAACTACTCTTCGGATGAGCTCCTGCAGATAACACTTCTTCCTCAGTAAGCTGGAAGTAGATAACAGTTGTGAGCCAAGCTCTTTGGCAGAACCACAGTCCATGAATGCCCTGTTGCGGAACTGATCCGTTAAAAAGATTGAGGATTTTAAAGGAGTTAATTCAAACAATTTTCTTTTCTCCAAAATCAGGTATCAAGAGAGTCTCTTTGGTTGCACTTTCAGCATGAAGAACAGAGAACAGCAGACATTATGCTATAGACTTGAAGGGCCTGTCACTTTGCTCCGTTTTAAAAGTCAGGTTGCCAACTGTGATAACTTATTTTCTGAAGAAAATAGAGCTGTGGCAGAGTTCTTATTGCCTGCTGATGCATCCATTAGTAGAGGAAAGAATTGATTTTTGTTCATTATATATTAACCATGATTGGGTTTGTGTAACGGCATTTTTGAGTCCACCAAATGAAGAACAGTTTCTCCATGTTTTATAGTCTTAAGGCTTTGGGCAGAAACTTTAACTGAACAGAAGAAAATTAGTAGGCAGGTGATTAAAACATGCTCAGTTTTATTCATGTGTCCTGGGATGCCATCAGCTTTCTTGGTCCTTGGCCCATCTGTTTAAGATGAGCCCTCATGGGTCACTTGACGCATTGTTTTTGTTTCCATATATATGGAAAATAATTAAACATTGCTTGTGTTGTTTATTTAGACTCTCAGCAGAAGGGTACTGTCTCTTTCTGTCTGTCTTACTTGGGTCTGCTCAGACAGTAGGTAGGCGCCATGATTTGATGGCAGAGATACTTACCGTCATCAGTAGAAATGCCCTGAGTGCTGTAGGAGGCCTTTATCTGTATGCACAAACTGAATAAAAGGTCTCTCTGTTCTTCTATCTGTATATTTGTGTGTTTAGGGCTCTTATTTTTTTTTGTTTTCTAATTCAATCTGAGAAAATCACTTTGTACAACTTCCCTTGGACAGTTGGAGTGTGGGAGGGAATGAGAGGAAGGAGATATTCTTAACAACACTGCTAATTCAATATTTAGAATATGAATCTGTGTTACTAGATAAGTTATGCTGCTACTTGGTTGTTTAGAGATTCAGTGGATAATGTGACAGAGAAATAATTTTCTAGATAGAGCTTCATTGCTCTATCTTGAGATTGAAAGGAAAATCTAGCATCTGAAATAACCTGTTTGAATAGATTTGAGCAGTTTTTCCAATGTCTCTGCTGCATGCTGAGCTATTCCCTCTGAAGCCAAAGGGAATTTTAGAAACCAGCATAGTAGTGACCCGTTGCAAAATACCTATTGCTGTATGTTAGAAAAATAGAGAGCTTAGTGTTCGTGGAAAGAATGCCTTGTTTCACATTGTATGTTTTTGCTTGTCAGGTGAGGAGTCTGCATTTTGCTCATCTGACTTTCTACAGGAAAAACAACGTGAGTCAAGGTTCTTTCCATTTTTCTTTGTACCCTGTGCTGTTCAACATAACAGAAGAGAAATGTTAACCACACAAGTCTGTTATTTATGCTTTGTTGAAATGTTATTTTGAGAAGATGGGGTGGGTGGAAGAAAACCAGAATTCTTTTGCTTAACCTTGATGAGGGTTGTGAAAATTAACCAAGCAGGAACCTGTACTGTTTTAATGCATTAATGTCTTCTAGCATTGGCTAGAGTGGCAGGGATGGGGTGTTAAAGGTGAAATTGCTAGTGTACATGATGTCCGATGCAGGACAGGAGAATGTGGCTTGATTTGGAGTAGAAGCCTTCAGTGCTTTGTGCTGTGTACTCTCCTGTGGCATCTTGGCTTGGAGAGGTGCAAGATATGTCACTATTAAGGTTTTGGAGTGTTGTTGGAACACAGAGCAGTGCCACACTTGATGTTTCAAGGATTCCTTTGCTGCTGGTGTACCCCTTAGGTGTGTCACTGTGCTGTTGATTTTTCTATGCTTTTGCGCTGCTTGTTAAAGAGAGCAAATTGGCTCATAGAAATAAGTAGTATCAGTGATAGTCTTCGTGTCATCAGTTTTCCCAAGAGCAATTGTCAGTTGCCCTCATTGAGTTCACAGTGAAATGTCTGTTTGCCATTCCTGTAACTGTATTCATAAGCACATACTGTCACTCTGGCTGTGCCTACCCTTCCACTTTGGGAATTGTGCTTTGCCGAGCTCACCTGGCCTGATACGAGAGCTGGAGCTGTGGAGCAGCAAGAGTCGAGAATTCTGGTCTAGATCCTGTGCCTCATTGCATCGCCAGTGCTCCACACTAGTCATGTACAAGATTTGCAGTCTGTCTGGGGAACTCTTCTAACGAAGAAATAGTATGGAGTTGACACAGGCAATGTCTCCTGTTGTGACTCCCAGAACAGGATTGGGCTCAGTGATGCATGTTGTTATTTTCTTCTAAACAGTGCAGCTTGTGAGAAACTGGATCTTCAGTATACTAAAATATTCTTTGTCATTGGTTAATAGAAAGCATATGTTACAACCTTCATGCGAACATATTCCTCATGACAGATTTGTTATTATAAACAGCTAGTAATAGCACAGCAGATGGTGAGGAACTGCATGATTTCTTATGGGAGTGTGATAATGGAAATAACAGTTTTCTTTGGGGAGTATGACGCTTTTATGTTTTTTATTTAGGGAGAAATCTGTTGTTTCTGCTCCAGAGTCCTTTCCAATTAATGTGGCAAAATATTAAGGGTGCTTAGTACGGATTTAAACTGTACCTCATATTCTCAAAAGTTAAGAGTTCTCATAGCTACTATCTTTGTCCAGATTTAGGGGGACTGGTTTCCTTCTTCTATTGCCAGGGATTGCACTGATGCCTTTCCTGGCTGATTTGGTGTGTGGAATCACTTTTTGAACTCCTCCTTTCACCTGGCTCTCCTTTCCTGCTGTTCTCTGATCTTCAGATCATCTCTATCTGTACTCTATCTACAGAGACTGTCTGGCAATGAGTTACTTCAGACAAGGATGTAGATGCACAGCTTGCTTGGATATCTTGTGAGCTGATGGTGAACATGTGCAACGTATTCTATATATGTATCCAGTGGGAATTTGAATGCCAGAGATGCTGGCTCATTAGTGTCTGCTGTAGCAGCTTGTACTTCTGTCTCAGAAATAACCTGGAAAATCTTTTCCGTAGTGATTAAATGAGTTCACCGAGTTGGTAGCTGCTGTTTTTGTTTTTTGGCTGTTAGACTGAAAAGCAGTGTAATTTCTGTAACATGGTTGCGTAGAGTTTAGGACCATGACCTCTTCCTTAAAAGCGATCATCTGATCAGCAACAGATATGTGTAAGCTTCCTCCCTGCCCTCTTCTTCTAAATACAGCTTTCTGCACTTTAATTTGCTTTCAGACCATGTACTGCTAAGAGCCAGTGAACTACGTGGGAGAGTTCTCAATGAGCTTGGTCTGGTGTGGGCTATGCAGTCCAGTAGTTGTACTGCCAAAAGATGCTTAAAATTTCCTGATGATTTTTATAATGAGACCTAATGTTTTAAATGGAATTAATTGATGATCTCCCCAAAGATGGAACTCAAAAATTTCATACTGTTAAGACAACTGTTTAATACTAATGAGGATGCTGTTTCAATGTGATATTTAAGGATCTACTTTAAATTTGGCTAAGTAAAGCTATTCACAGTGTTTAAATTTAGTCATCCATTTTAATTAAGGTTGCCAGGTATTCCAGGTTGGCCAGGTCATTTTCAGAATAAGATGTGTTTTAGCATTTCATAGCTGAAATGCTTCAGGATGCAGTCTTGTCTCAGATTTTCATCCAGACATGGGATTTTCTCTGCTTCCAGCTTTCAGACTGTGATGTAGGGAGCTTACTCTTTTTCCAAGACTTCAGTCTCTCTCTTGGGAAAGAGAATGAGACAGGTATAGCCTTTTTGTTTGTTGCAGTAGGAATATTTTTTTTCTTAAAAAAAAAAAAAAAAAAAAAAAAAAAAAAAAAAAAAAANCACACGCACACACACCAAATTTGTTCATCCATGATGTTTTTTTCTGAATTTGATACTTAGTCAACAATGATGTAATTTCAACTACTGTAAAGTCAGGGTAAGTAAGAGGAAGAAGCTCCCCTAAAGCTTGTGGTATGCTGGGAATGAGATGCTAGTGCTTGTAAATACTTGGGCCAGATGCCATTAAATCTGAATCCTAGAATAAGTACAGGATTGCTAGCTGTAAAATAGCCTTTCCCTCACACTTCCAACATCAGATCTACAGCAATGTGTGGCATACTTCATTTAGTTAAAGTTGAAATGAAATGATAGCTGTTTCAACGTGGAACATGCTCCACTTAATTAGGAAAACTGTTTAACAGGGACATCTCACAGGGAGCTGATGTCAGGCCAGTAGCAGTTAGTAGCAATTTCTAGTGTTTAAGCAGATGGTGATTCCACCTAACCAAGCTGCCTTTTGGTGATTCAGTGCTTAGATCTTTTGTGTATCCCAGGCTCATGCTGATTCTGCCTGATTGCTCATCTGACTGTGGCATGAGAAGCAGGGAGAGTGTGTTGCTGTTGCTGGTATTGGAAGGTAAGCGTGTAGAAAGTTGCAAAACGAACTTCTCAGAATCAGGATTAGAAATCCTGAGCAGAGCTTGTTTTAAAAATGTCAAGAAATTTCCCTGGGGAGGAAAGAGAAAATTTAACTTTTTTTATTTTCATGAAGATACCTGCTCCCCTCACCATTTTTCAGCTACTGCTGTTCTGGAGTGCTTAATTATCCAGCCTTGTGCTCGTACTGTTCAGCTAAGCTGGGAGGGCAGGAGTGCACAGTGGCAGTGCTACTTCCCTGTAATCACTTCAGTTGATGCAATTACATGAATGCATAAGCCATCCCCCCTGGATTGAGTGTGATTTTGAAAACTTTTGTTATTGAAGAAGCAACAAAAATTTGAGAGCTGAATATATGTGTATTTATGAATGGAAAATAGGCCAGGTTGTGTTTCTAACAAGTATTTTTTTTGGCTGCACGTTTGTTAATCATGTACATCACTGAGGTTTTTTGAGCAGCTAGACAGTATCTTAGGGTTTGTCTGCAGTGCTGCACTAGTCTAGGAGAATTACTAGGTGCTATGCTTAGCTTCTACAATGTGCACTGACTTCTGAGAAAAATGTCTGTGGCTCCTCTAGATTAGCTTTTATATTAGAGTAGCTGTTCACACTGGCTTTATTAGGCTTGTATAATGTGTTATAAAAATGCACCTTTTAAATTTTCTTAGATGTACCCTGAAAAGTGTTGTGAAAATCTTATCAGGCTGGAAAAATAGACATTGCAGCATTCTGATGATACGCAAAACTGTACTGCGTTTCTATTTCTTGTTGTTTTTATTCCATTTTTGTTGGTTTTGTCTATTGATTCTCTGCATTAGTTTAAGCTTCCCATCCATAATCAAGAAAGGGACAGCTGTGGCTTGAGGCAAGCAAATCCCAACTAATGCCATCTTCTCCCTTTAAGGTCCCTGATTCTACCTGAGAAAAATTTTCCAGCAGCCAAACAGCATTTCCTGTTTTCTTTTCTCAGGCAAATCAAATCAGAGAACATGTGGCTCTACATGGATTACTGGTATCTCATTTTCTGATTCCTGTGGCTAGCAATAGGGGACAATGGAAAGAGGGAGGCATCCTGACTCTTGATTGCAGTGAAGGCTGGGGCTCCTGCTATGGGCCATGCTGATCAGACAGAAAGTAGGCACTGTGACCTCTTATATGTCCTATGATCCATCCAGACTGCAAGTGAAGTGTGAGAGAACGTTTACATCCAAGTGAGGTACAAAACCTGTACAGGCCTCTTGTGGCATATATATATGATGTGTTTTGACACTGAGCGGTGAACTATTAGCAATAATTTGGGAACTTAAGTGTAATTTCTACTATGTACGTTCAGTGATGTCACTAAAAGCAGGCAAAAACCATGAGAGCTCACCATTTTTAGTCAGTAGTGATGAAGACATCCCTAATCTGATTAATTTTATGTAAGAGGCAATTGTCTGCTACTGCTCTGGACAATAGGATATTAGTCTGCAGAGTTCGTTTTTCTCAATAGGGTAAAGTCTCCTGGTAGAATACAAAAAGTGTCTGCGACTTAAGGAAATGAAGAAACAGTGAGAATTTTACCTTATTTATACCTAAATGGCATCAAAGAGGAAGTAAAAGAACTTACTCTATTTTAATTTTATTTCTTTCTGCTTTTATTTGTAGGTTCAAATAATGTTTACAGAACAAGATCATTTACAAAAAAGGCCTGAAAAACTAGGAAATTGCATTTTGAAAAAGAGGCTTTGAGAGGCTCTGTTTCTCAGGAATCCTCTACTTGGACACAGGTCATTTTGACAGTGTTCCTTACTGATGGAGAAATGTCAAAATGCTACTTAAAACTTCCTGTGTTGAAAGAGATTTGTTAGCAACCCCTAAAATAGCAGAGATTCCATATCTCCAGGTCAGTGGAAAATCCTAGTGCTTGGCTCTTATACTGTGATACATAATGAGTATTGCTTGATTTTTCTCCTTTCCTCCCCTCCTTCCTTCTCTCCCCATTCACCACCACCAAAAATGATTTCCTGAACCACTAAAAAATTTGCAAGTGGAAGTTCTAGTTTTCTGTCAACATACAGACTTTGTATTGACTTTTTTCCTTTTTTCAGTGATGATAGGGTTTCATGGTTTTTAAAAGAAACTTTCAGTTGCTGAAAAATGTTTCTCAAGTCTTGTAAAAACACAGCAATAATTTTTTCACTTCTATATTTCATCTGTGATTTAACTGAAACATTCATATTATGAAAATACTTTGCAGAAGAAAGATATTTCTGACTGTTATGACAGTAATAATTTTAGCAGGTTTTCAAGGTTCAGTTGGAGGGTGACTTCTTTCAGGTAATCTTGTGGTTCAGTCATCGCAAGTGCTTTCTGCCTTAATGAGATGCAGAACTGCTAATGTTCCTCTACAGCCATCTGCTAAGTGTCCCCAATTGACAAAAAGCAATTGTTTGCCAGCTTTTGAAGTAAAATAATGCCAACTTCTTCCTTTGGCAAGAGCTTAGAAGACAGAAAAAGCCCAAACAAACTCAACTTCATATTTGATCCATCTGATGGAGTAGTCTACAGTAAGTAAGAGAAATATAAAGCATCATAGCTCATAGCTAATTGGAGGAATTCAGTTCTGCACAAACTTTTCAAGTGATCCAGCCTCTAACTGTGGAATACATTCTCTTCACATAGGAAGAGTTGGCTTAAAATTTGTATCTCCGTTGGCTAACGGAGCAACCTGATCCCCCTTGGCAAAACCTACTTAGAAAATGTGTGACAGTTAACTACTAAAAGGCAGAATTGCTTAGTGGTTAAGGAATATCCTGAAACTGAACTGTAGAACCTTAGAGGCGAACTTCCTATATGACTTAGGGCAAATTAGGTCAGTGCTTCCCCAAATGAGATAGAAAAGGATGTTTTCAATCCAAAGTATCTATTTAGGAGAGGAGCTTGTATTTTTCCTGACCTGGTAACTCAAACTGCAACTTATCTTCACTACACTTTTGTCTCATGTTGATTATTGCCTGTTAGTGAAGTGTCATTTTCCATAGTAAAAACAAGAAGTGAATTTCTTTCGCTCCTAGTCCTTCACTATTAAATACTGCTTAGGTGTGTTGAGGAAAGGCAGTGGGATTGGAAACTAGATAAACTTTTAAAATGGGTAAAAGAGGAATGATGGGTTTGGAGGAATAAACACTTAGCTTCTGCTCAGCAGCCCAAAGAGTCAAGCTATTGTTTGTGTTAATCAATATGAAAAATAACACTGCTGTAGCCTTGCAAGTACCGATACTTCATGCCCTCATAAAGGTTTTTATCATCACTGTTGAGGTGTAGATAACATCTCGAGCAAACTTCCTGCAGAGTTCTATCAAATACAATAGCATATTCACTGTCTAGCTTCCTGCACTGTACAGCACCTGTTTATGTTTAGGTGAGCCTTGAATAGAGCCGGTGGGAGAGTAGATACAAATTTGGGTTAGCTGTTATTGAAAGATTTTCCTTGATTTTGCGCAGTTTGACTGTCTTTCCTGTTGAAAGGCTTGGTATTTTCAGATGTGTAAAATCTTTTCCTTTTATTGTTTCTTAGTAATGCTTTTTTAATCCCTTTGTTTAATTTTCAGCTAACGTGATTCTCTGAAAATCGAACAAAATTACCATACTGATTACTCAAAAGAGTTTTCTTCACTTATCCTTCTCTTTATAGACTTCTGAAGAATAGGGACAATCTTTTCTACACTGAGGGTGTATTTTTGCATAGTAATCAAGAACTAAAATGCATCTAGTAGCTTGGCTTGTTAGATACCAAAGAGAAGTTACAGGAAAAGTGTTTAACAGTGGTTGTGGCTTTGATGGATGTGTTCAATTGCACTTATTTTTCAGGCCTTCTTATGGATGTGCTATTCCTTCAAGTGCACATTTACAGTCAGTACAACAAATTATCTCCACGGGGTCATTTGCAAAATTTAAATAAATGAAGTGAGGAGAGACTGTGCTTGTATGATAAAGGAGTGCGATGTAAGACATTCTACGGGGCTTGTGTGTGGTTTACTTAAAAGAGTGAAATGAATTGATTGATAGATTTGATATTCACTAGTGCTGATATAAATTAGAAGAAATCTAATTGAAGTAAGTAGAGCTTTCTTCAGGTCAAAACTATTGTGGAATTAGAGTGGGTATTAATGAAAGAGATTAGAACAATCATACACAAAGGCTATAAAATCACTGTTTTAGGAAAGCCATTTAGTTTTGTAGAACTCTGTTTCTACAACTTCTCTTCTATATTCATTATTTCCATGACGTGACTAAGAGCTAAATGAATAAATAGTAAGGGGGGGTGGGAACCTACTACATTACTGCRTAACGTTAAATGCCTTAGGATCTATCCCACTAAGGAAGAGGCAGTATGCTTTTCTGACTATTACTAGTGATTCATGTTGTGTACTGTTATGCATGTGTTTTAATTCCTCTTCTCTGGACCATTTAAAATTTCCACTGCAGTGAGAAGTTCTATTGCATCTTACCTGGGTGTTAAGAAAGAGCGTTTTTGCTGCTCGTGCTGGCAGAAAAGAAATTGCTGACAATCTGATACCCTTAGAAGGAAGAGTTCGCATTTAGAAAGGCAGATTAAAAGAAAATACAAACCGTTCTTCTCATTCAGTCGTTCTTAAATGGTGCTTGGAAACGTTTGCTTGATAAGTTTGTTTGCTGTTATTTAAAATCTTTTTTTCTGGAGCCCATACAGAATTTTTTTCTTCTTTTTGGTTGAAACTTATGGAACAAACATGTTTCTGAAAAAGTATCCACTTCAATGTATTTCTCAAATTGAAAAATATTTGGAAAATATTGTTCTGCTATTTATTATGATTTTCAATTTTTAAAAAAAATTGCTCACAGTGACTTTCATTTAAAAAAAAGGCAGTGGTTTATATTGATATATTTTGGTCTATTTTGGTGTGAATCACAAGAATTTTTAATTTTTGGCTTAAAAATCACCACTTATTTTAAGTTTCATCTAGAAAATATGAAGAATATTCTGCAGCCTTGAAAACTTTGATGCAATTGGAAAGCTGTTTCAACCCAGCATTCAACATTTTAATTGATCTATTTCTTACTAAGACTTTAAAAGAAGACGACATCCAAAATTCCACTTGGTGCTTTTAGTTACTAAAGCTGGTGCAACTTGATCAGTACACACTGTGTGGTTTTGAGATAGTTATTCTTGGTAAACTGGCTTTATCTGATGTCTGTTAGCCTCAGGTATTAAAACCTTCATATCAGTGGGATACTCGTATGAAGTCCAAGTCTCAGAATATTCTGGATGTTGTTGGATTATTGCTACTGAATGGTTTTCTGTATCATTTGTTACAAATATTTCAGTTGGAACAACCTTATAATATCTGCAAATCCTCTTTTCAGCTACTAGATTTTTACCTTTAAATGTAAATAGCTTGCTAAACAAATGGAGGTTGTTTTAAAATAAGCTCATTACAGTCCCTCCCCTAGTCTTTTTATTCGTCTTTGTGCATAATTGCATTAATTTCTTCCTGGCATATGACAGGAAGAACTTTTTGTCACAGAAATTCTTGTGTGTATGTTTTTGAAAAGCAGCTTTGTGGGGCTTAACTCAGCCCCACATTTTTAGTGATGAGAGGTTAAAAGGAAAAGCTACTATCTTTGCAATAAACATTATTTAGTGTGATGTGGCGGTGTGTGTCACTTCTGATAAAATAAAGCTGTGACACCACTTTTATCTATTTGGTGTATGTTAGAATCTCTATAATGTTTCCATAGGCTGATTTGTGCATCATAGTTCCAGTAATCCCTAATACTGCCAATTGATGTTGCACATTGCTTTCTCTGTTAAAGTATGAGAGCATCTTGGAAAGAAACCTAATCTCCTGACAGAGAGCTATATTAAGAAGAGAATAAAAATTGCACTTAAAACAGTGCCTACAATCCTAGTGTATTCTTAATTATCCATGACATTTTTGAGAGTGTGAACTGGAGAACCATCCTACAAGCTGGCACTTGATAGTGTTCAAAAAAAAAAAAAACCCTACACACTCTATGCTTTCTAAAAACATATTTTTAGATGAAGATTTTCAAAAGAGCGGACCAAAAGGAATCCCAAGAGGTCATCTTCATCTTGTCTAGTGAGTTGTGCTATGAAATTAGCAGATGAACATGTGGTGAGTCCCACTTCCATTTTTCATTTTTTTTTTTTCTTGAAGATTGGTATTATCATCCACTTTAGATATTCCTCATGACTCTGGATAATTCTTTCAATGCCCCAAAACTTTTATGTTATACTTTATTGGTTCTGCTGCAAGCTTAGGTGATAGAAAACTGAGACTTTTGTCTTGTGATAAGCTTCAGAAAAAAGGTGATACTTCCATATAGAGGCTTTTGGAAACAACACTTCTAATAAGAGAAAAATTTGGGTGGCAGAGACTTCCAAAAAGCAATTATGTTTGGTGGAAACTCAGAGTTTTGGTCCACGTGTTTGTTGTTGCAGTTTTCTCTTTAATACGAATATTAAATGACTAACCTTTAGAAGTCTTACCTACCAAGACCAGAATAATTACCTTGCTTCGAAATATGAAGGAACTCAGCCACAGGGAATAAATGACTTTCTAGTAGCTGCAAAGCATGATAGTGGTAGAATCTGGAATGCAATTAGCTCTCAATTCTAATCTGACAGAGTGGAGAGTTTTTCAGTGTGTATGAAGTGTATTTTGAACTAAAACCAACATTCTGCCTTTCTAGGGCTTGCCAGAATGCAACTACTATATCACTCTTGTCAAAATCAGTAGAAACTGTTGAGATAGCTGTTATTTATTATTTAGTATAATCTTCTCCCTATTAACTCCTTAAAACTTTTATCTGTCATGGAGAGAGGAAAACCACACAGTTTTTCTGAAAAAGCTAATCTTTGTTGGATGAAGACCTTTAAGGTTGCAGCACTACTTGTTGGCTGAAGTTTTAGATTGAGTGTTTTCTAGTGTTTATGTTCAGAAGAGTTTCATTGCTCTCTTTTCTCATGAGAGAAAGGAGAAAGCATTCCAGGGATAGAAGGCTTCGCATCTTCTCTGGAATTTCACCACTATCTGTAGAAGGGGAAAAGCACAGTTGTGATTCCGTTACTCACTTCCCTCCAAAGACCTGACCCTCCTGACTCAAACTCAAGTAATTCTCCTTCAGTGCAATGTTGCAATATTTATTTAGTCTGTAAAGTCTGCTGAGTTACAGGAATGAAAGGTGTTATTTAAAGACAGCTTGGCACTTCTGTTTGTAATTGTTTTCTTAGACATGTTTTCTTTTTCATGTTATTTTAAACATGAGCCTGCCATAATTTGCCACACCACAGTTCTTAAAGAACTGATGCCTGTCACTGTTTGCTTCTTGCCACATGAGAGAGGTTATATTTAGGTAGAGGTTGAGATGCTGGGACTCAGCAGTGAAATCATTGCAACTTTGTCATCTTGGCACGTTTTAATGAATGGCAACTAATTTGTATCTTTTAATATTCTTACATTAAAAAAGAATTGAGAAGAAAAAGCTGTCTTAGCATGCAGGAAGCCCAAGCAGTTAATGATAGTTAAGTGTGTTGAGTGTTCCTGGAGAAAAATGATCTGTAAGATAAGGTATCATGAAGTGAGCAGAAGAACTCATCAGTAAGAGCAGGTTAACAGATGAAGCAGAAAGCTTCTCTACTGCGTTGTAAATCACTGGAGTTTGTATTCAAGCATCTGTCAAAGGAAACTGATTTGCAGTTCTTAGTTCAGTATTGATTGGTTCATAGATTACTAGCACTCTAGACAAATCAACTCAACTTTCTAACAGTTTAGATGTTAAAGGCTGCCTTTCAGGTTTCTTTCTATAGGTTATCTGTCTCTTGACTTGAATAAAAAAGTATTATGAGGAAACTGTGAGATGGCAGCAGAAGGAACCATTTATAAATGTTTTGAATTCTAAATGGAAAAACATTAGTTCTTGGTATTGTCACCCTCTCCTTTTAATGTCTTTTAACAAATGCCAGCTGAGTACTGTAAAAATGGAGTTTTTCATAGTATTGCTAGCAAGTGAAAGAGCATTCTATCAATTATCTGCCTAAGATGGGCTTGTGGATTATAGTGAATATCAGGTAGTAGCTTTTAAAGAATTTCTGTGTTTTGACAGCCAAGAGAAGTGTAAATATTGTGGTCCAGTCTTCTAATTCACAGATCGTAAAATAACTGAGGTTGGAACAAACAGCTGGAGATTGCCTAGCTCAACTCCTTCCCCGTGCTCTCTTCCCAACCCCCCAAAAGGGGGTTTACCTAGAGTGGGTTGCTTAGAGCCACATCCAGTCAGGTTTTGAGCATCTCAAAGGATGGAGATACCACAACCTCTCTTGGCAACCCATTCCAGTCTTTGACCACCCTCACAATAATAACATTCTTCAGTATTTAAATTGAATTTTATGTATTTTAATTGGTGCCCATTGCCTCTCACCCTTTCTTTGGTAATCAGTGAGCAGAATCTGGCTCTGTTGTCTTTAGTCCCTCACATTGATTATTTATATACATTAATAAGATCTACCCTACACCATCTCTTCTCTGGCTAAACAATCCCAGCTCCATCAGCTAATCCTCACGTGAGGTGCTCCAGTCCCTTAATCTTCTTCATGCCTTTTGCTGGATTTACTCCAGTATGCCCATGTCTTCCATATTCTAGACAGCCCGGAACTGAACACAGCACTCCCGATGTGGCCTCACCAGTGCAGAATAGACTGGAGGAATCATAGAATCACAGAATCTGTAAGGTTGGAAGGGACCTCTGGAGATCATCTAGTCCAACCCCCCTGCTCAAGCAGGGTCACCTAGAGCACGTAAGACAGGGTTGCATCCAGGCGGGCCTTGAATATCTCCAGAGAAGGAGACTCCACAACCTCTCTGGGCAACCTGTTCCCAGTGCTCCCTCACTCTCACAGGGAAGAAATTCCCCATCACATTCAGGTGGAACTTCCTGTGGTTCAGTTTCTGCCCGTTGCCTCTTGTCCTATTGCATGGGACAACAGAAAAGAGTTTGTCCCCGTTCCCTTGACACCCTCCCTTCAGGTACTTATACACATTGATAAGATCCCCCCTCAGTCTTCTCTTCCCCAGGCTAAAGAGGCCCAGCTCTCGCAGCCGTTCCTCACAGGGCAGGTGCCCCAGCCCTCTGATCATCCTCGCAGCCCTATGCTGGACTCTTTCCAGGAGCTCCACGTCTCCCTTGTAGTGGGGAGCCCGGAACTGGACACAGTACTCGAGATGAGGCCTCCTCAGGGCTGAGTAGAGGGGCAGGATCACCTCCCTCGACCTGCTGGCAACACTCTTCCTAATGCACCCAAGGATACCATTGGCCTTCTTGGCCACAAGGGCACATTGCTGGCTCGTGGTCAACCTGTCATCCACCAGCACTCTCAGGTCCTTCTCTGCAGAGCTGCTCTCCAGCAGGTCAGCCCCCAGCTTGTACTGGTGCCTAGGGTTATTCCTCCCTAGGTGTAGGGCTCTGCACTTGCCCTTGTTGAACCTCATGAGGTTCCTCTCTGCCCAGCTCTCCAGCCTGTCCAGGTCCCTCTGAAAGGCAGCACAGCCCTCAGGTTTGTCAGCCACTCCTCCCAGCTTGGTGTCACCTTACCTGGCCTCCTGGCAATGCTTTTTCTAATGCAGCCCAGGATTCTGTTTAGCTGCAAGAGGGTGCTTTGTTGGCTGTATTCAATTTGTTGTCCACSAGGCCCCCAGGTTCTTCTCTTCAGAGCTGCACTCTGGTTGGATGTTCCCTAGCCTATATTGATGCAGAGGATTATTCCTTCCCAGATGCAGGACTTTGCATTTCCTTTTGTTCAACTTCATGACATTTCTGTTGGTCCATTTCTCCATCCCATCAAGGTCCATTCATCCAGGTCACTGATGAGGATGTTAAACAATACTGGACCCACGATCAGCCTCTCGGGGCCACTACTAGTGACTAGCCCTCTAACTGGAAGTTGTGGTACTGATCAGAACCCTTTGAGTCTGGTAGTTCAGCCAGTTCTCAATTCACCTCGCTGTCCACTTACTCAGCCTGTACTTTTGCAGTTTGTCTATGAGGATATTATGAAAGAAAGTGTCAAAAGCCTTGTTAAAGTTGAGATACCTAACATCCAGTACTCTCCTCTCATCCACCAAACCAGCCATCTCATCATAGAAAATCCATGCTGACTTCCCAGTCACCTTCTTGCCCTTATGTTTGGAAATGGGACACAATGACCAATAAACACCTGTTAGAGAAAGCAGCAAATCAGAAGTTTGATGTTTTCTTCTTTTTTACTCTTTCTGCCTGAGAAATCAGTATTTTAAGGTCTGGTTGCAGAATCCCATAGGATAAAGTGTGAATAAGTGGGCTTCACAGGGGTATGTTTTTTACAGTTTCACTCAACTCTTCTGACCAGATGTCTCAAAGTGTTGGAAGAGACAGGAAGGTGTAGTGCTCTTTGATTCCTTAACAAGAGGTTGGCCCCATGTATGTGTGATGTTCAAACTGACAACAGTACTAATCAGATTTCATCCTACAGCTGTTTCCTAGGTAACCATGGAGCTGTAGAAAAAGGACTGAAGGCAGTGTGAAGAGACTAGATACATCATGCAGCAGGTCTTTCAAATGGCTATAGAAATGCTGTACCCTAGCAAGCATCTTCCTTTTTCTGAAGGGCAGGGAAGGTCTACTCTGAAGGCAAGCCTTTTTCATAATCACTTGCAGCAGTTCTGCTTCCAAAGTCCAGGCAGTGGACACTATCTTGGTTTAAAAGCTGATGTCCTAACCATCTCGTTGCTTACAGCAGGTTGCTGTTGAGCTTGTCTGTTTAAGTAGTAGTTGCAAATGGATCTTTAGGATTCTTGGCTGAAAGTGTTTAGTTGTCTAATCCCTATTTTTTGTCTGAATATTCTGGTTTGTTTGTTAACAAAGTTGAACGAACAGGTATTGCAGATTTACTGTGTGATGGCCAAGAGAGTGCAGCTAACTCTTCCTATGAGGCATTTTAAAAGAAGTAGTCAGTGTTTGTCTCCAGTGCTTTGACTATGTAATTGGCTGTGGCTGTCATCAGTAATTAAGTGACTGAATCTGTTCTTACTGAAGCCAAAAGCATTCTAAGTCCTGTTCCGACACCAGTGCAGAGGCATTCGTTTGTTATTACGTGGGATGATGTAATAACAAATTACAGGATTACAAGATCCTGTTTTGCTAAAAGATATTAGCAAAACACTATGTTTCTCTACAGTTGTCTCTTCCTGGCTGTCAAATGGCAAAGCTTTTGGAGGAGGAACTGTCTTTTGTTCTATGTTTCTGTAACTCCTAATGTACATCCTGGTAATAGAGCACTGCAGCTGCTTCTGGGAGTTGCCCTGGTAGGTTATGGAGGTTTATGACAGAGTTGGGTGCTGAAGGTCTTTGGAGTTGTGTCTTAACCTCATTCTCTTGCTTTTTATGATAATAGCTCGTGCCATAATGAGAAGTTAAAGGCTCAGTTCTCTTGCCTACATACAGGCATTTAGTACAATTTCATAGAATTTGAGACACTCCAGAGCATCTTTAAGATATCTACATGGGACTGGCAGAGATCTTGCAGGACTTAGGGTGACCTCTTCTACTGCTTTTCCAGAAAGGCACAGGTGACAAACAGYGGCTCTACTGGTACTACATACCCCTACATAAATACCTCCTGTTCTAAGTGTTACTGTAAGAATAGAAGGTCCTTCAGGATGTAGGATTTCAAGAAGCTTGGTCTAATGTTCTGTGTGTTCAAAGGACTTCCTGTGAGCAGACTTTTCTGTATTGAAACTATAAATGTGTCCAACTCCACAGATGTCTGTAGAAGATGAGATAGCCAAGTATTTATACAATAAATTGTATCTTTTCCCTTTCAGGTGAATTATATAGAGCTTCTTTAAGAAAGCAAAGATTCCCTGCACAAGGCAGTATTGAAATGCATGAGGACAATGAGGTGAGATTGTTTCCTAAAACAAGCTCCTCTAATTTCCAAGGAACAAACATATGGAAATACATGTTGATGACAAAAGTCAAGCTAATGCAATTGCACAGTAGTCTGCGTAGCTACATAGCTACATGTTGAGACATATTAAATGTTTTAATTGACTATTTATTTCATCTTCTGTTCAGTAAAAGCTTTCATTTGCGTCTTTTCTAGATGCTTTTAGCATAAGCATAAACAATATCAGTAGACATCTCCAGTATACCTAGCCCCACAGCTATGTTTTACTGAGTAAAAATTGGTACTTCTAACAAAGATCAACTGTTAAAGTTGACTGTTAAACTGTTAAAGAGAGGAGGCAACATACAGATACAGCAAAGCAGCAAAGGTGCAAACCTAACCGTTAGATCTTGATCAGTTTGTGAGACTGGGGTAATAGTAAAATGTAAAATCATTAAACTTGATGAAGAGGCCTTTCTTAAAATAAATGGAGGTTATTTCACCATGTTACGTCCTTAATGGATTTTATTTAAACTACTTTCCTTTTCAATACATCTTCCAATCTAGCAATCCACATTCCTCAGAGAGGGCAAATAGAATAAATATTACTGTTATTTTTATCCTGTGTTCATATTGTGTTGGGAACTAGAAGGTGCTAGGAGTCATATTGTCTAAAGCAAAGAAGAAAACGATGGAAAAAATCAATTGTTCAGTGCACTTTCTTTTGAGGATATATGACTCTCAAGAGGTTTTTTTAAGTGAGGAGTATATGACTCTCAGCTGCTTAAAAAAAAAAAAGGAGAGAGAGAGTTGTGAGACATTCAAAACTTTCCATTCTCAAGTAGGTAACTTCTTTTCCTTTCTTCCTGAGTACATCACCTCTCCTTCCAAAGTTGATGTTTGTCTGTCTGTGCATAAACTTACACACTCAAATGTGTTTCTGAAGTTTGTGATCAGCAGCTGCAATTTATTACTCTTTCAGTAAGTGTTTTGGTAAATTAGCCCCTTTTTTAATTTAATAAGAAGTTGCCAGTCTCAAAAAGCTGAGAGAACTGCATCAGCTGCTTTTGATACATGTTTTCATTAGCAGAGAAATTTATTTTCTTTTTAGAATTTGTGATAATTTGAATTCAACTTTTCCAATACATGTCCAAACTTTTCCAATAAATAAATAAAGATTAGCCTAGTTCATGATAACCCATCTTTGGATGCTGGACATCTCCTGTCTGGATATATTTCCAGTAGCTTTTGATGTGCATGAAGTCATTTATAATCTTTGTTCATCTGAAACCTACATCTGAGCTGCAAGGGTTTTCTGGCAGAACACAGCATGCTCTACCTGGTTTAGACATACTTGGATGAAACTGACTTTTTTTTTCCTCTCTTCCCACAAGTCAAGTATCACAAGATGATCACAGTGGAAGCAGGGAAAAAAGAACAGTATTGGTAATGGTTTGTGGATGCTGATGTTAAGTACTGTTCATGTAAAGGTTGTTCTAAAAGTCTTTTTAGATGACTCTTCCCTTCTTATTTCCCATCCTCCTTCCAGGAGGGAGCTCAACACCAGAACTGCAAAACTCATGTGCTGATTTTGATCCTGCATGGGGGGAACATCTTAGACACTGGAGGAGGAGACCAGAATAGCAAGCTGGCAGACATCAACACCTTCAGTTCTGTGTTTGAGAAGGTGACTCAAGCCCATTTCCCTGCTGCTTTGGGCCATATCTTGATCAGGCTCGTTCCCTGTCCAGCGATCTGTTCCACGGCCTTCTCTCTTGTTTCCAAGTAAGTTAATTTGCATTTTTTCATGACTGGCTTTGCAGTGTGGTTTTGAATGACTTTCTATCATCCATCTTTTTCATAGTGAAATGTTGTGAGTCCATCTTAACCTTTTGCTTACTGAATGAGTTGGAACAAGCTTTTATCTATTTTTAAGTGAATGTATTAGTACAAAACATCTGATTGGGACTACAGCCTGTTGTCTGCTTATATCCCTCCTCCCTCCAAAAATCCAGAACACTAGGGGAGGTGAAGAAAACTGAGATAATTGTAAGCTTTTCTTTTGTCTCCTTTAAAAATATATATATATAAAAACCCCAAAAGTCAACACTAGTCATATTTTAAAACTGAAACATAATCAGATTTGCATGCCCATATGTCAGCTGATATTTGCATATCTTATTTATGTGTTCCTTATTTGGCTAATATAGGAGTAACATGCTATGGAAAAACCTGTTGATAATTTTAATATTTTTTCTAGAAACAAAAATGGCATATTGCTAACATTGGTTTAGGGGTGTAATAGAATGGAGCTTTTGAAGCATTGCTGAGAAAGTGGGACTAATTAGGTAAATTTTACTTTGCACTGGAAATTGAGGACAGAAAGAACTATCTAAAATGTTAGTGATTTAACACCTGTTGTCGTGGTGAGGGAGAATTTACTTGTGAACATGACTTTTCAACAGGACTAAAAATTCTACTGTCTCTTTACTCCTAATAACAGCTACTGCACTTTGAAGTTTTGTAGCACAGCTTACATGTAAAGAATGTACCATATGCCATTCATACAATATAATTGGTGTAACAATAGCACCATAAATGCTATAAATAAGCAAAAGAACTAAGTTTCTTTTTACTCAAACTGAAACATTTTGACTTTCTTAAAAAAAATGTTTCAATTAGACGTTTTTCCAGTGAGAGTTTCACTTGAGAAGAGAAATTCCTTGAAAATGTTTCTGTTTTGATAAAACTGTGTTTTCCAATGGGAAGTCCTTCTGTTAAGGAAAAGAACAGCATGCTCCAAGTTGACAAAATGTTGGTTGTGGTTGGTTAAATTTAACCATATTACTTTGATCTTGCATTTTATTCTATCTTTACAAACATAAAACTTTCCCCTTTTAGAAAACAGGTTTCTATTGGGGAGTTATTGTAAAGTAGACATTTTCTCCACTGAAAGTGAGTTTCAGGTATATTTAGTGAAGCTGCTTTCAGTTTAAAAAAAAAAAAAGAAAAAAGAAAGAAAGAAAAAGGGGGGAAAAAAAAAGATTTGTCCTCCCATTTCTGACAAAGTCCTCCACTTCTGTGAATCAGATCTTAAATCAAATCTTAAGTGAATCAAATTGTTACCAATTTTCTGTTTAAGAGTATGAGTAGTTTGAAAGGCTATGGGAATTTTTTATGCTTATTTTTATTGAACATCTGAACATGAATTCTGATGTCAGTTTGATATCTTTTGTTCTTTGTTCAATGAGAAATGTGGGAACAACTTGAGAGGGARCCAATGTACTCTATCCTGGCAGTGCATAGGATGACCTGGCTGTGCATGCTTAATGGACTTCAAGGGCAGAACTGAATATCTATTAGAACTCGATGAAACATGTTTTAATATATGACCATTCCAAAGGGATGAGCTGAAATGCCAAAAATTGTTTAGTGAAAAAATGATTGATTTTTCCCTTCCCCCTCCCCCTTTTTGGAAAACATATGAGCCCTTTTAAAACAGGAGGTTCCAGTGTGGGTCACTTCTTTTAATGGGCTTTAATATAATGGCTCTTTTAGACTACTGGGGTGAGTTATACAATCTCAGATGGGAGACTTTTAAGCTGAAACCTTATAGAACACTTTTAAAATCTGATCCAAACAAGGATGTTTAGATGTGACACGTGTCCCTTGCTGTATCATTTTTCAGTGGCATGGTCACTGTGGTTAAAAGCAATGAATAGATTTTATTCTTAACAATTATGTAACTTTGCAGCTGAATCCAAAGAATCTTAGTCTGCTTAGTAAACATTAATGCAATTGACAATAGCTTTATCTGTCCTTTATATCTGAAAGAACTGAAGCACAAAAAGGCGATATTAAATTCACTGATGCTTTTACTGAATGATAAAGTACTCTTGAGCAAGCATAGATACAGTTTGTACATGCACAATTTGCACAGCTCCTGAAGATGCCTTTTATTAGGTTTTCTACCTTCCACACTCCCTTTACTATGTGCGTGTAACTTACAGTATTATTGCAGTGTTCAGAAGTCCTGGTCCTGGACTAATAAATCATTAAATTCTGCACAGTGCAAAAAGAGAACGAAAAGGTGTCTTTTAGCTAGAAAAGCTCGCATTAGACAAGAAATATCTGCAGTTGCCAATAATCTTGATTTAATAAAGTCTGTGAGTGTGGTTGGAAGAAAATAGGTTTCAAGGATGCTAAATTGTAATGAAAAGCTTTGAGTGAACAGAAGTGAAGAGAGAATGGTAGTGATGTGCTGCGATCTTGTAATACCTTCCTTGGATAGGAAGGTAGTCCTGAAGGCTATCTTAGTCCACAGTCTTCCTTTTAGTGGAGACTTCCCAAAAGGGCAATACATTTGCAGGATTAGGCGTGTATCTGTGACTTCCTTGCTGGAGTACACCAGTGTGAGTAAGGGCTCTTCTTGCTCTTACTATGGTGGCCCAAATTGAACACTCTGCCATGTCTCTACTTGTTTGTTTCTCATTCTTCCTTTCCCTTGATTGTCGCTCCAATGTGTTATACAGAAAAAGTGTTAGAGTTTGGCTTTGCCTGTCTCTGCTGAGAAAGGAATGAGGATTCTTATTGCCTTTATTCTTGCCAGTTGGATTTATAGTGAAGTGGCTCCTCTTTATGTAGTCTTTGGCTGCATCTACTGCTAGTAAAGGAAATTCCTGCAACTGCTCTCTGACACTGAGGCAGCTAGTGGAGAATAGCCTGTGTCTGTATTGTTAAGTCCAGTTATCCCGTAACATCCTGTGGTAATAGATAGAGTAGGTATCAGGAGTACTCCCCAGCCTAGGCTAGTTCCTGAGTCATATCCAGGCTTCAGCAGGGGGAGCATGAGGATAGACTGTGTAAGGGCTCTTCCAACAGTGTACCAACCTCAATGTTTGGGTTCTCATGCCTGGGGACTTCCTCCCTATTTAGTTTTCCAAATATAACTTCTGTGAATAAACCACAGATAAGGAAGAGGGAAGCAAACGGGGCAAGCCTCCTGCTAAGATACAGGCAGAACTATGAATTGGAGTTTCCTCCCTAAGCTGCTCCAGTGAAACATTTTATTTTGTCACCTGCCCAGGGATATATTTTAAGTGATATTCCTGCACTAGGAATGTAGATACTGTATATCTGATTATTCATTGCTCTGTATTTTGAATGTGTGCTTTTCACAGGTGCAAAGGGGTGTGAAATGCTTCTAACATTATATGCATTCTATTTCGTATGTGTTTCAGTGCCTGGAAAGTGTCAGCCTGTGGTTTGTAGGGATGCTATGCTGTATCTAGGTAGTAAGGAAAAGTTCACTGTGTGCTATTCTACAGTCTACATGTGAAATTTCTAGAAATAAATAAGTCTCCGGTAGAAATTTTCTAGAGAATTCCCAACTAAAACCAAATACAGCCTACTGGAGTGGAGTGAACAGGTTGCTACAGACATACTTTCCTTAGCAAGAACCTAAGAAATTGCATCCAATTTGTTGGTAAAGCTGGGGGGGGATGTTTTTGTTTCTTCCTCTAGGGATTATTGCAGTTGCACATAGTATGAGCATCTCTTCTGTGGTCAGTTCTTAACTTTAGAGTCCTTCACTCTTTCTTCCCGTGATGCCTCTTCTGAAGGAGGTTGCTTATTTTACAGAATGGTAACAGTCAGTTACTTAGTAATTGCTGTTTCATTACAATGTGCATTGGTGCTGGCTGAAGACAGTTGCTTGTTTCCTGCTCCATTATCTCCCGAGTCTAGTCGGACCAATGTGTTGCATCTCTGCTAATATACGACTAATATGTATTTATCTTCAGCCTAACTGTATACCTAAGAACTGAATGTCAAATGGGTGTTCTGTTTTTGTGCTGGTCTCCTAAATCACTTGATTCTTAGTGAATGCATCTGTGTTTAAGCAGAGGTTTAGATGGATTATGGGTTATGGTACAATAACCAAACTGCAGGATTATACTTCTAAAACTCATTAAAGATTGGCCAGCCAAGGAAAATCTGTATCAACTTCTGTGTCCCTGTACAGAATATTGGCAGTACCAATGCTGAGAGATTAATCTATTTCAGCTTAGTGCTTCTTGCTCTATTAGCATTCAGAATTGGTTGTATTTCTTTCCTACATAACTTTTCCATATGTGGTCTCCCTGCTCAATGGTCTGTTTCATATCTGCTTATGAAGTCCTGTTTATGGGAACTGCAGATCAAAGTGTGTTTAATACTGAACATTGTTTTTTCAGCTGTGGACATCCATTCTGTTGCAAAAGACACTCTGTTTCCAAATTTCCACTGTGCCAAATTTCAAGGGATGTCACTGCTTTGAATATGTTTGAAACAGCATTAGTTTTGGAAGTTGAAAGTTCTGCAGGATTCTTGCCATGACTGATCTCAAGCAGAGTCTGGGTACCCTCTGAATCTATTACGACTTCAGTATGGAAAGGTGATTTACTGTGCATCATTTGCAGAAAACCAAGGATGTGTTATTTAAAAAGGAAGATGGGACAACAGCAGAAAACAAAAAATGCACTACTACCAAACTTACAAAGTAGTCTGCTTTTCAAAGCACTTTGAAATGAATGCTCTGAGCTGAAGCATTTGACTGTTTTTAGTGTAAATGCTGCGTAATTTGGAGCACAGAGTTATGCTCTGCATCATATCCGAGCTAGCTTCAGTATGAGATACTAATTAAAGGAGTATATTAAACATAACCCCTAATCCATTGATGTTTTCTGTATATTTAGCTATATTCAAGTATATAATCAGTAAGTGCAGTATGTGACTCGATTTAAGAATGTATCAGAAGTTCTTTAAGCTTCTTTCTCACCGGTTGAAAAGGTCTTTGTATTTTTTCCATTTTTCTCTTACTTGCTGAATGCTAGAGCTATCTTGCTTTTGTTTTTCCTTGCTTTCATAATTTATTTCCTTCCGTAAGAGATAGAGACTTTATTGTAGATTGCCAATGAGTTTGGATATACCTTTTCTGATGCCTGAAATTTTAATACGAGARGTTTAATACAAGAATAAAATGGTAATGCTTTTTAATGTGCACTATATTGAAAAGTATCTTGTGTTAGCTCAGCAGCCAGTAATGTAATAGAGATAAAACATTGCAAGCCTTTAACAGTAGCAGTGGAGGAATGTGTGTGTGTGAGATACATATATATATATATATATATATATATATATATATATATATATATAT